>NC_088917.1:6373636-6676666 GCF_963576675.1 Euphorbia lathyris | reverse complement strand
TATGTTCTAAAAAATATGTCGTACGTTCTAAACTTCATAGTTCGTGTTTTAAAAGTTAAAATATATGTCCTAACGTATGTTTTAAAAAATATATTTTTCTATGTAACATAAATTATAAAAATATAAAGGAATTAAATAAATAAGAAATTAGAGCATGTTCTTGGATTTTTTTTTATTAATAATTCATTATTATGCACATTTCTCTTTTTTTCTATTAATAATTTATTATTATGCACATTTCCTTTTTTCTATTAATAATTCATTATTATGCATATTTAATCGATATTAATAAGTGCATGCGTCAAATATTAAACAAAAAAACAATAGAAGCTAAAAGGGAGATGGTATATTAATCAGCGCGCGAAATAATATACAAAAAAAGCAATTGGCTCAGTGGTAAACAACATGGAGTGTAGATGAATAGGTCCTAGGTTCAAACCCCTTAATAAGCAGCAGCATTTTCCCTTAATTTTTCTACTCAAAACTACGTAGTTTTGGGTGGTTCTCACTTAGGGGAGGGTTCTCACTTGATCCCTATATATATATAGGGGTGAGATCCAGCGTGACAAGGAGCTTATTGTGTGACATAACAAAACTACTTAGTTTTGATAGAGAAAATTGTTTTATTTCTTTTCTTTAAAATACATTTTTCCGACATCTCTAACATCATTTTTTGAAAATTTTTATACTATTAGACTCGTCTAAATTAGACGGTAATTTTAAGATCCCTGAAGCTCAAGTAAAAAAATTCCCGGTGAACGGAATCCGGGTGGGCGTTTTCCGGCGAGAAACAAAGTGCCCAGAAAATTCTCAAAAAATTCCAAAAACTGTAAAACATTATTCTAAGAAACTTTAATTCTTAGGTCGAAACAGTATTTCTTACGGTTTAGTCCCAATAAAACGTTTTCCTTAATTTTATCCATTTTACATGCTTCAACAATTTGTTGGGACTATACCGTAAGAAATCTCGCTTCGACCCAAGTATTAAAGTTTCTTAGAATAATGTTTTACATTTTTTGGAATTTTTTGAGAATTTTCTGGGTACTTTATTTCTCGCCAGAAAACGCCCACCCGGATTCCGTTCACCGGAATTTTTTTTACTTGAGCTTCAGGGATCTTAAAATGACCGTCTAATTTAGACGAGTCTAATAGTATAAAAAAATTTCAAAAAATAAGGTTAGAAATGTCGGGAAAATGTATTTTAAAGAAAAGAAATAAAACATTTTTCTGTTGGAACAATGCAAGTATTATGTTGGAACAAATGGTACACTGATTTGGAACAATGTAAGTAGGACAAAAAACGTGCCCAGAAAATTATCAAAAAATTCGAAAACATGTAAGACATCATTTTAAGAAACTTTAATTCTTGGCTCAAAGCGAAATTCCTTACAGTTTTGACCCAATAAATTGTTGAAGCATGTAAAATGGATAAAATTAAGGAACAAGTTTTATTGGGACTAAACAGTAAGACATCCCGCTTCGACCCAAGAATTAAAGTTTCTTAGAATAATGTTTTTAGAATTTTCTGGGCACTTTTTTTCTTGCCAGAAAACGCCCACTCGGATTCCGTTTACCGGAATTTTTTTACTTGAGTTTCAGGGATCTTAAAATGACTGTCTAATTTAAACGAGTCTAATAGTATAAAATTTTCGAAAAATGAGGTTAGAAATGTCAGAAAAATGTGTTTTAAAGAAAAGAAATAAAACAATTTTCTGTTGGAACAATATAAGTATTATGTTGGAACAAATGGTAAATTGATTTGGAACAACGTAAGTAGGACAAAAAACGTATCCAGAAAATTATCAAAAAATTTCAAAACATCTAAAACATTATTTTAAGAAACTTTAATTTTTGGCTCAAAGCGAGATTCCTTACAGTTTTTACCCAACAAATTGTTGAAGCTTGTAAAATGGATAAAATTAAGGATAACGTTTTATTGGGACTAAACCGTAAGAAATATCGCTTCGACCTAAGAATTAAAGTTTCTTATAATAATGTTTTACATGTTCTGAAATTTTTTGAGAATTTTCTGGACACTTTTTTTCTTGCCGGAAAACGCCCACCCGGATTCCGTTCACCGGAATTTTTTTTACTTGAACTTCATGGATCTTAAAATGACCGTTTAATTAAGACGAGTCCAACGGTATAAAATTTTTTGAAAAACAAGGTTGGAGAAATGTATTTTAAAGAAAAGAAATAAAACAATTTTTTATATCCTCTCTTTCCTTTTATTTACAAATTTACCACATTGTCATACTGGATCTCACCCATATATATATATATATATATATATATATATATATTGAGATCCAGTAATACAAGGGGTTCTGGTGTGGCAATGAGCTTATTGTGTTATATAACAAAACTACATAGTTTTGATGATAATTGAAAAAATGCAATGTGACAAATTTGTAAATAAAAGGAAAGAGATGATAGATAAAATTATTTTATTTTTTTTCTTTAAAATACATTTTCCCGACCTTTCTAATCTCATTTTTCAAAAAATTTTATACTATTAGACTCGTCTAAATTAGACGGTCATTTTGAGATCCCTGAAGCTCAGGTAAACAAAATTCCGGTGAACAGAATCTGAGTAGGCGTTTTCCGGTGAGAAAAAAAATGCCCAGAAAATTCTCAAACAATTCTAGAAAATGTAAAACATTATTATAAGAAACTTTAATTCTTGGATCAAAGTTGAATTTTTTAGGGTTTAGTCCCAATAAAATTGTTTTCTTAATTTTATCTATTTACATGTTTCAACAATTTGTTGGGTAAAAAACATAAGGAATTTCGCTTTTAGCCAAGAATTAAAGTTTCTTAAAATGATGTTTTACATGTTTTAGAATTTTTTGATAATTTTCTAGACACTTTTTTTGTCCTAATTACATTGTTCCGACAGTGTACGAAATTATTCAAAATCAGTGTACCATTTGTTCCAACATAATACTTATATTGTTCCAACAAAATAAATCAGCGTACCAATTTTTCCAACAAAATAGTTATATTATTCCAGCATAATACTTATATTGTTCCAATATAATAAATCGGTTTACCAATTATTTCAAATCAATTTTATTATCTATGTCTTCAATTTCATTTTTGTTTTTTAGTATTTAATATAGTATCTTTAAATTTATATTAGTTATATTATTTAGAAAATAATTCTAATTCTTATATTCTTCCAACAGAATAAATCTGTGTACCAAATGTTTCAAATCAGTGTACCAACAGAATTGTTATATTATTCCAACAAAATAGTGCTGAAAGGTATGACCAAAAAGTGCCCAGAAAATTATCAAAAAATTCCAAAACATGTAAAACATCAGTTTAAAAAACTTAATTCTTGGTTTAAAACGAGATTCCTTACGGTTTTGACCCAATAAATTGTTGAAACATGTAAAATGGATAAAATTAAGGAAATTTTATTATTGGGACTAAACCGTAAGAAATCATGCTTCGACCCAAGAATTAAAGTTTCTCAGAATAATATTTTACATTTTCTGAAATTTTTATACAATTTTCTGGGCACTTTCTGTTTTCTCGCCGGGAAACGCCCACCTAATCGCCGGATTCCGTTGATTTGGGACTAAACCGTAAGGAATCTCACTTTGTGTCCAAAATTAAAGTTTCTCAGAATAATATTTTACATTTTCTGAAATTTTTTGAAAACTTTCTGGAAATTTGTTTTCTCACAAAAAAACAGATCGCCGGATTCTGTTCACCGGAATTTTTTTTACCTAAGTTTCTGGGATCTTAAAATGACCGTCTAATTAAGACGAGTCCAACGGTATAAAATTTTTTGAAAAACTATATATATATAACCCAAAGGAGTACGTACTATATAATAAGTTAAGGTCCAAATTTGCCTATATCAGAAAATACAAATTTACCAGAACCAAGTGATAAAATTTTACTGTTAACATTTTCGATTAATCGATTAAGATCAATTTATCCATATCTAACCGTCATTTGTGGGTGATTACTCCCATTTCTTTCATCAATGATGTACTTTTCCTTGACTTTTAATAAACCAAATTACATTAGTTTCAAACAAATAAAAAATTACATTAATATAAACTACGAAAAGAAATTACATTAACAAGGAAAACCTCAAGGCCATATAGAGACTTCAAGTGAGCTTATATATTAAGCCACTTATAAAGAACCCAACAATGACGGAACATCGAACCCAGGTGGAGGTACCGCAAGAGTCGCTTTCTTACTACTGACTGTACTCTCATTGTTGTACATTTCTTGTTTTGGAGCTTCCACAACAAAGAAAAACATATAGTTAGGTTGCTTGTAAAGCCTTAAAACTCGGGTAGATTACACCCGTAATTTTCCAACTATCAGAAATGGAACGAACTTATTATAACTCATAATTTTGGGATAAATTACACTAATGGATCATGAACTTTGCTTTTACTTTCATTATGACTCTTGGATTTTAAAATCAGATATTATACCCCTGAACTTTGCATTTTACTAACATTACAGTCCCTTTTACTGTTGAGCAAGAAAACCACTCTAATATCAGCTAACCCTCCATTCTAAAGTCGATAAAAATAATATTCTAAACTATAATTTTTGAACTTTTTGGTTTTAAGATCATTTGGGTTTGTTAGATTAGGAGAGCGAAAACAATTGTTTAGAGAAAGAAAACTCTAAAAATGGTGATTAAAAACTCAAAAACGGTGATTACATTAAAATGTGATTGATACAACTTTAATTCTCGGACTTTTCTATTTTTAAATCGTCATCAATCATTTTGATTTGGTCAATGGTAAAAAAAAAGCTATTATATTAGTAAACCGTAAAGTTAAGATATCATAATGTTCGATTTTGAACTTCAAAAGTCATAATGAAAGTAAGGACAAAGTTCAAAAGCTATGGGTGTAATTTATCCTATAAATTTGCAACGATAAACCCCTCAGTGGATGTAATATCAACCATTTTTAACCACGTGAGAAAAAAAAGTACACATTTCCTTTTCTTGTATCCCTAGTCCCGTGTCAAAAGAAAAAGTCGGTAAACAATTTATTAATCCTTATATTTTTACTTAACACAATATTTAGTTCTCATATTTTAATATTACATTGTTTAGTCCTTAATTTTCAAGAGACTAAAGTGTTTAATAGTTCAAATATTTGAAATACTAAATTGTTGAATATAACAAAATTTAAAGATTAAATAGTATATTATTAAAATACGATAACTAAACAATGTGTTAAATAAAAATATAAAGATTAATAAATTATTTATCTAAAAAAAGTAGTGACTTCCGAAAAATGAGTTTACGGACAACAAAAGAAACAAGAGTCATTCCGCGATAGATTCCTCGTTATAGGCAATTAAGTTCTATTTTGGATAGATAAAGCACCCTCAAAACTCATATTAGTAAGTAAAAAACATCATGAGATCCCTAATCTTTCATTTTTTGGTTTATTAAACTCTTGAACTTTTATTTGGACACATTAAACCCTTGATCATTTATTTCTTATCCCTGATTTAGTTAAAAACACATTATTCATTTCATTCGTGTTTAAAATTATATTTTTTATAATTTACATTAAGGTTCTTACAGTTTGCTTATAGCCACATTACACATAATGTGAAATTAATAAGACTTTTAACCGGGTTTTATGTTCAAAACTGATCTTTTTTGTCGGATCAAAAGATTAATGAACCAAAAAAAGAAAAGCTCAGGAGTCTCGTGTTTTTTTTGGGTAATTAATTTATTAGTCCCTATATTTTGACAAAACACACTATTTAGTCCCTGTATTTTCAAAAACACATGGTAAAGTCCCTAACCTTTTTCTCAGTGAACTATTTAGTCCTTCCGTCTGTTTGTTAGATTTTTTACCGTTTATGACTTCGGAAATGACTAAATTACCCTTTACTATTTACCTTCAAACTTTAGAAGAGGAAATCCAATTTAGAAGAAGAAGCTATTTGTATGGAGAACAAGAAAAAAAACAGACCCAATGCTTACGAATTTGAACGATTAAGAAGAAAATCAAGAAGAAAACACTCAAAGTTGATCTCAGATGCATTAGAGTTTAAAGGAAAGGAAAATAAAAGAAAAGAAGAACGCAAATCCAAATTGACTAACAAAATCTTCATGAGAGTCTAACGGTAGGGACTAAACAGTTCACCGAGAAAAACGTTAGGGACTAAACAGTTCATCGAGAAAAAGGTTAGGGACTTTATCATGTGTTTTTGAAAATACAGGGACTAAACAGTGTGTTTTGTCAAAATATAGGGACTAATAAATTAATTACCCTTTTTTTTTGCCTAGTTAGTAAGTAGGATTTAGAAATTTACCATAATAATTCATCCAAGGTGTTTTTCCTTCTTCCTTCACAAGTTCTAACATGAAGACATCTCCCTCTTTTATCCCATTTTCTTCAGCAAATTCAGTCCATCCACATCTAATAAAAACTTCATAATATTTATCCATCTCTATTTTCACTGTCCATGAATTTCCCATTTCATTCTTAATGATCATTTCTGAACATTTGCTAGTAGCAAGGCCATTCTTCCATGCAAAATCTAATGGAATTCTCTGCAAATGTTCATCTCAAGATATGAAAAATAAATGCATTATTGATGAAATTCTTATGATTTGGGTTAGTTAGTAGTACTCACAATTTGCCCGTTAGATGATTTCACCGGGACATAGACATAGGGCTTCTTGATCGATGAAGAAGCAGTTTTCTCGTTCTTTCCGGCCTTCTCGTTTCTTTTGAACTCTGCAATGTAGTAAAAAACGTTAGACACTAGTCGGGTGGACAAGACCCAAGATGATCAAATTTGTATTTTTGTATTTTTTAAATTTTTAAATTTTTAATAAATAAATTATTATATAAACATTAAAATAAAATTATAGTATGTAAAAGTAATAGGGTCAATAATTTATTAGTTTCCACCCTTTTACGTAACAAATTGTTTAGTCCCCCTATTTTGAAACGCATATTTTAAGGTCTTACCTTTTGTCACCGTAAGAGTCCTTTTGTTATTTTTTAGATTTTTAACCAAGCATATCTTAGCTTTCACGACCGTCCATGTTACTCTGTTATCTTCTGTCTGCCTACTTATACCGAATAATAGATGGCTGCCTACTTATGTCGAATATAATAGACAGAATGACAAAAAGGTTAACAGTGATCAAGAATAGGAACCTTATAATGTGTTTTTCAAAATAGGAGACTAAACTGTTAGGTAAAAAAGATAATAATATAAAACATTTAAGATAGAAAAACATATATATATTATGATTTGTTACATTAATGTCTTCAAAAAAAAATTAAAAATGTATCAATAAAATAACATTAATAACAAAATGTTCCACCAAAATAACATTAATATATTTAAAATTAACATTTGATAGTTTTAGGTTCTTTCTTTTAGTTTTTTATTATTTAATATTTTGTTTAAAATTGAAAAAATTCACATAAATTCAAGACCCAATTTTTTAAAAAGAGCCGCCTGGAATCGGTAAACCAATTTATACTGCTGGATTTAAGGAAATCGGAACGATGTTATAAAAATCCCCGACAAGACAGCCTTCTGGGTCGATTTTTAGAACAGTTGGTGTTAAAGGGTACAAACACATCAATTTTGCAGCATAAGGATTTCACAGCAAGGTTAACTTACCACACATTTTGAGTATAGGCGTTTTTCCCTTTTCGATGAACTCGAAAACAAAAGAATCCCCCGGCTTAAGATTATTAGCAATGCGGAACTCCTTCCAACCATCTGTTATATAAGCCTGACCATCTAAATTTGCCGGCCAAGATCTTCCCTCTCGGTCTATAAGAATCACCTTGCAATGCTTATTGTTTTCGAGCTGCAGCCTCGCGAATTTTCCTATGTACTGCTCGGAAACAAGAATTAGAGAGGATTTGATAAAAGAATTACAACAGAAACATAATTTTTCAAAAGCATAGAGCAGGAAGTAACAACCAGTCTAGAGGCACACCAAGGATGACTATCATATATTTTCACCACCAAGAAGCGTTGCTGAACTACAGAAGTAGTTTTAGCTTCTGATGCAATCTTGGTTTGCTTATTCTTTTGCGATCTCCCTGAATCAACAAACATATTTAGGATCTAACCTTCAAAACTATAACAAATATACAATTCGACTCGAACTTACACATGCCAGATTCTTTTGCTACTTTTTCAGGAACTTTCTGCAATTGATTTCGGATATGAAAGATCATCCACGATCATTAACCAAACTAATATATTGGCTTGGTACTCACCAGCTGAGATTTTCCAAGGTCGGAAGCCTCAGTAGTAGCATGAAGATGTCCGGATGACGAAGAATCAGCTTCTGCATTATTCTTATTCATGACTTCCTGATTAAGTTCTGGATGTTTTTGCAGTCCGTCAAAAGCAGCATTTGAGTACATAACAGAAATATAAACATATTGATAACATGTATTTTTAAACGTGTTTGGTGTTTAATACTAGTTTAGTTTCATGTATTATTGTATTTCATGTTAATTTTGTTGCTTTTGTATCATATTTCACTTCATTTTAGTTTTTGGTGAGTTTTTGACGTATTTTGGTGGTTTTGTTACAGATTTGGCCTCATTCATCGTGATTTCTATGATCAATCATTTCGAATTCTAGTTCTTTCTAAACTTACGTTGCATTTCCAGAACAGGTATCATCCCATTTCTAGTAAGCTCAACAATCACGGAGTTTCTGGTCTTAAGCTTATGAGCAAGGTGGAAGGAAGTCGAACCACATGCAAAAAAAGTTCTACCATTTGAACTGCTGAACAATAGTTTTGCTCGCAAATTTTTGGGGAATATACTTATTAGATATATATTAGAGAAATAGATTATTTACTCACTTACTGTTTGTATAAAATAGTTAGTTAGCATTAGTCTTTCACTGAAACGTGAACTGTACTTATTATATATACTCATTTACAAATCAATGGAATCACAGAACAATTACAATTGTTACATGGTATCAGAGACCTAAACCTAAACCTAATTCCTTCTCTCTTCCAACCCTTCGAATCACCTCCCCCTTCCTCTTGCTTCCGACCTACGGCCGCCGCAGCCACCTCCGGCGCACCTCCTCCGATTCCGTAACACTAAAACCCGCAACCACTAAACCATGAGCACCAATACCGAGAAATCCTCCACCGGCACTCCTCCAACCAACAATTCTCACATAAATCAGTCAGACAAAAACCCTAGCCATCATCCATCCCTTACCGTCTCCAACATCTCCACCTTCATCAAAATAACCCTTGATACTGAAAAAGGGTACTATCCAACCTGGGCCGCCCTATTCAAACTCCACGCCAAAGCCTTCGATGTTCTTGACCACATCATTCCCTCACCCGAAAACGCTTCTGACAACTCTCTAGAAATTACCAATCCTGCCCTCTGGTCCCGAATTGACGTTGTTGTCCTCCAATGGATTTACAGCACCATATCCCTTGATCTGCTACAGACCATCATTGAGGCAGACTCTACCGCTGCCATAGCCTGGAGCAAACTCCAAGACATTTTCTCAGACAACAAACATTCCCGTGCCCTATTCCTCCAACAAGAATTTTCCAAAATCAAATTGGATAATTTTTCAGATATCTCTTCATATTGCCAACACCTAAAATCCATCTCTGATCAACTATCTAATGTGGATTGTCCTGTCACAAATGATCAAATGGTCCTCCAACTTATCTCTGGCCTAACTGATGCCTATGACACAGTCGGTACTCAGATTCGTCATGGGGATCCACTACCTTCCTTTCCCAAGGCTCGCTCAATGCTCATTCTTGAAGAAACAGCACGCTCTCGCAAACATAGTACCTCAACTGAATCTGTCGCCCTCACAGCCACATCGGCCGAACCAGCCGTGCAGCCTTCGCACCACCAACCTGCGCGACCTGCGCATAATCGCAACTCTGCACCTTACCGTGGCGGAAGGTACAATAATCGGAACTACAGGGGCAGAGGGGGCCGATATCCATACCGACCTGCACATAACCAGAATTATCGCCCCTCCTCTTCCCCAACTTGGGCTTACTCTCAGCCATGGGCGACACCTCCTTGCCCATTTCCAACGAACTCATGGCAGCCCCAGGGTCCATCCGGACATCAGACACAGCAACCAGGAATCCTAGGACCACGCCCACATGCTCCTCAGGCTCATCTGAACATGTATCAACAACCCTATTCGCCTACTGACATTGCCGAAGCCATGCACACGATGTCAATTGCACCTCCTCCTGATCAGTGGCATATGGACACAGGAGCAACATCTCACATGACTGCTCACAAAGGTACACTCACTTCTTATTTTAATTCGAGCCTCAATGGAAATATTATTGTTGGTAATGGTCACTGTGTACCTATTTGTGGTTCTGGTAATGCTAGTTTGGGTCCTAAACACCACTCATTGAAATTAAATAACGTCTTGCATGCTCCTCAACTTATCAAAAATCTTGTTTCTGTCCGTCAATTTACTAAAGATAACCAAGTTTCTGTCGAATTTGATCCCTTGGGTTTTTCTGTGAAGGATTTACAGACGGGAACACATATCATGAGATGTAACAGTACCGGGGATCTTTATCCAGTCATGTCAAGTCCGGTCACCTCATCGTCCTCCCCTTCCGTCTTTACTGCACTGTCTTCTGAAGTCTGGCACAATCGTCTAGGACATCCAGGGCCCCCTATTCTGAATGTTCTTATGAGTCAAAATTCAATTTTATGTAATAGGAATAAGAATGTTTCTGTTTGTACTTCTTGTATTAATGGAAAACAAGTTAAATTACCGTTTCAGTCCTCGCACAATTTTACTTCTATGCCATTTGATTTAATTCATAGTGATATCTGGACTTCTCCTATCTTAAGCTCTAGTGGTCATCGTTACTATGTATTGTTTCTTGATAATTACACAAATTTTCTATGGACATTTCCCCTAGCTAACAAGTCTCAAGTATATTCGGTATTTCTTACCTTTCGTTCTTTTGTTCGAACTCAATTTGAGCGTGATATAAAAGTGTTTCAATGTGATAATGGCGGCGAATTTAACAATAACTCTTTTCGCCAATTTTGTAATCAAAACGGAATGCAATTCCGATTTTCTTGTCCGTACACATCACCTCAAAACGGTAAATCCGAACGCACAATTCGAACAATTAATAATGTTGTACGAACCATAATGAATCATGCGTCCATTCCTTTCCATTTCTGGCATCATGGTCTTGAACTTGCCACATATCTACTTAACATCTATCCTCACAAAATCCTCAATTATCAATCTCCCACCAAAATACTCTACCAAAAAGATCCCACTTACACTCATCTACGGGTTTTCGGCTGTCTCTGTTTCCCTCTTATTCCATCCACATCACGACATAAGCTTGAAGCCCGTTCATTCCCATGTGTATTCCTTGGATATCCACTGAACCATAGAGGATATAAATGCTATGATTTAACCAAGCACAAAATCATTGTTTCTCGACATGTCGTCTTCGATGAATCGGTGTACCCATTCTCGTTTAAATCCGCGCCGTGCGCATCAGATACTGTCCCATCCCAAATTAGTGAAATTCTCGTCTTCCCTCCACATCTAGTCCCTACGTCGGTAGTTCGAAAGTCGTCGAATGCGTCTCCCGTGTCTGCGTCTGAGTCGTCCACCTCAGTCTCCCCAATCGTTGCGTCTGTCATCTCCCCAGCGTCTCCTAACTCCTCTCCGGCGATGTCCGCGTCCGAGCCTACGCCAACCCCGGCGTCCCCTTCCGCGTCGTCTAGGAACTCTGTCACATCATCTCCTATGTCGTCCGAGTCCCTATCGCCCCATTCGGCTATGTCGTCCAGCCCTATGTCGCCCAATTCCGCGTCGTCCAGTCCATCATCTCCTCATTCGTCCGTCCCCGTGTCGTCCAAACCAACCTCATCTGCGTCTAATTCCTCGTCGACCCTCGGGTCCTTATCGCATGCTCCATCCCTCACACACATATCCTCACCTAACAGCAGTTCAGATTCTCATTCAACATCATCTGAACATTCTCCCACTGGCTCCCCAACTTCCTTAATTCCTGCACCCAATCCTAACACACACACCATGACCACCCGTGCCCAACACGGCATTCATAAGCCGCGTAGAATGCTAAATTTGTCTGCTTCTGTATCCTCTAATGTTTCTCCTCTTCCCAAAACACCACTTCTTGCCTTCTCTGATCCAAATTGGACACAGGCCATGACTGATGAATTTGAGGCTCTTATTCAAAATAAGACGTGGGTACTCGTACCCCGTCCAAATAATGCTAATGTTATTCGTAGTTGGTGGATTTTCAGGCACAAAACCAAATCTGACGGATCTTTTGAGAGATACAAAGCAAGGCTGGTTGGTAATGGTTCAGGACAACTGTCCGGTATTGACTGTGGTGAGACTTTCAGCCCTGTAGTCAAACCAGCTACCATTCGGGCAGTATTCAGCATTGCCTTATCAAAGAATTGGAACATTAGGCAGCTGGATGTCAAAAATGCTTTCCTCCATGGAGAACTGAATGAGACAGTCTATATGCATCAACCACTGGGCTTCCGGGATCCTAGGTACCCTGATCATGTTTGTCTATTGAAGAAATCCTTGTATGGATTGAAACAAGCTCCCCGCGCATGGTACCACAGATTTGCAACTTTTGTCACCACCTTGGGTTTCACACATAGCATCTCTGATCACTCACTGTTTATTCACCAGCATGGCTCAGACACTGCATACATCCTGTTGTACGTTGATGATATTGTGTTGATCACCTCTTCTGATAAGCTTCAGGGTCATATTCTATCCAAACTAAATTCAGAATTTGCTATGAAAGATCTGGGACCTCTTCACTACTTCTTGGGTATATCAGTTACCCACTCTCCGGGTTCCATGTTCCTATCACAAAGGAAGTATGCATCTGAAATTATAGCCAAGGCAGGCCTTGGGTCATGCAATGCCGCGGCTACACCTGTCGACACAAAACAGAAGCTCAGTATCTCTTCCGGCTCTGCATATCACAATCCCACAGAATACAGACAGCTAGCAGGTGCTCTTCAGTATCTTACACTCACTCGGCCGGACATCTCATATGCCGTTCAACAGATCTGTCTGTTTATGCACGACCCAAAAACATCTCACATGGCTGCTCTCAAAAGGATACTTCGGTATATACAAGGTACTATTGACTATGGTCTCAACCTGCTAGCATCATCTACTTGCCAATTGATATCTTATACTGATGCGGACTGGGCTGGATGCCCAGATACACGCCGATCAACTTCCGGGTACTGTGTTTTTCTTGGTGACAACTTAATATCTTGGTCCGCCAAACGACAGCCCAATCTCTCTCGATCCAGCGCTGAGGCAGAATACCGGGGGGTAGCCAATGTCGTGTCCGAAACATGCTGGATCAGAAATCTTCTTCTCGAACTGGGCTTCCCAATTCACAAATCAGCAATTGTATATTGTGATAATGTCAGTGCCATCTACCTCGCAGGGAATCCGGTTCATCATCATCGAACAAAACATGTCGAAATGGACATTCATTTTGTCCGTGAACGGGTTGCAAAAGGTGAAGTTCGAGTCCTCCATGTACCGTCTCGCTATCAAATTGCGGATATATTCACCAAAGGTCTCCCGTCACCATTGTTTGATGATTTTCGCAATAGTCTCAACGTTCGGCCTCCGAACGTTTCGAATACGGGGGTGTATTAGATATATATTAGAGAAATAGATTATTTACTCACTTACTGTTTGTATAAAATAGTTAGTTAGCATTAGTCTTTCACTGAAACGTGAACTGTACTTATTATATATACTCATTTACAAATCAATGGAATCACAGAACAATTACAATTGTTACAATACTGCCACGGCACAAAAATTACCGGGTTTGAAAAGTGAATTTGCAATGCATATCCCCCTGAGCACAAGTATTGAGTACTTACTATTCTCAGGATGTTGAAGAACAGAGGAGCTAGCTTTTGCTTCTAATCAGAGAAACATAATCATGAGACAACATTTTATACAACAACTAGGCATTAATCCCAACCTCCAGTCAGTCCTTAAAGATATACGATCTCTAAGGTTAATTCATCTCAGAATTTTCAGTCTTTCAAAAACTAGGCAATATCCTTTTCTGGCGAAGTTCCAAATGCATATTCTTAACCCCCCCTCCCCTCCCCCACCCACCCCCCATCTCAAACTTGTCCAGAAAATGATGAGGGAATTTCCTTGACGGAGAAGAACAAGACGGACCAGGTGGAGCAACCGACTCAAAAGGGGCAAAACGGAGCATTGGAGGGGGCAAGAGGTATCCGGGGAGGAGAAGCAGCAGGTGACCAACGAGTCACATGAGGAGTTAAAGGTGTATAAATTCATCTAATTCTAAGTTGTAAAAAAACTTTGCGAGTCATCTAACTCCACTTGACTCTGCGAGTCATCTGCTGGTGGTCATTTTTAATTCGTTTTTGCTGTAATTATGGGCGTTTTAACCCCCTTTCTTTGAGCTAATTTACCCTTTAGGGTTAAAGGTGTCTAAATTCTTCTAATTCTAAGTTGTAAAAAAACTTTTATCATATCATTAATCAATTTCCAGATCATTTCTTTGAGAGTTGGGGTTCATGCCTATGATTTGGGGATTCTTCAATTCGTTCAGGTTTAGCTTGAGAATTAGGGTTCTTCACCCAAAATTGTGGTTTAGGGTCAAAACTTTCACAACCTTATTTCTCTCAACCCTTCTATGCATCAGAGAAGTCTTAATGATCCTTCCTAATTTCAAAACAACCTATTAGTTCCTTAAGGTGACATAATTAACACTCCCCTAAGTCCTACATGACAGAGCAAATGGAGATTTGTACAAATTGAAACATGTATCACTTTAAGGAAGTTCATGGACCAATAGGTCACTATAAGCAATAATGCAAGTTCAGAGGGCCAATGTATCACTTTAAACAAGTTTAAGGAGTTAATCGTCATTGTTAAAGTTGGGGGACAATCCGCATTTATGGCCAACTTTGAGGGGCTGTGTATTTAATTAGGCAATGACAGTCAAAGAAAATTCATCAGGTGCCCCCCTATACTTGACCAAGTAAACTGATTGTCCCTCTAAACTTTGGAGATGTCCCATTAGCCCCGGAACTTGCTTAAAGTGATGCGCACTTCAACTTGACCAAATCTACTCTTGCCACGTAGGACTTAGGGGTTAATCATGTCACTTTAAGCAAATTCAAATAGCTAATGAGATATCTCCAATTTCAGTTTAGGCCAGCACATGGAGCCCTGATGTATTAAGCCATTATTGAATTGACTCGAACTTTATTCGGCTTCATGTTTGAGGAGGAAAACTTACTGTAAATTTTCATAACAGGCGTCTTCCCATGAAAGGCACCCCACTGAATAATCAATGAATCTCCTGCCTTAAGCTTATGAGCACTCTGGAAGGCACCCCAACCACCTGCAACAAAAAACTTTCTACCTGTACTTCTGTATGAAAGTGTTGCAGGCCAACAATTTTCCTCTTCATCCTTAAGAATCACCGAATAATTTCGACGGCGTAGATCAAGTTCTCTTGCAAAGCTCCATGGAATATACTGATTCAACACAAAAATTAGGTGCTTTGAAAAGAAAATTCTGTAATGCAGATAAATTTCCCAAGAACAAGTACGGATTAGTTACCAATCTAGATTTCTTGACATCGCCTGGTGTGAGCTTAAATACACAATTAGGATGTTCAAGGACAGAGGAGCTACCTTTTGCTTCTTTCCTAGTTTTTGCATTCTTCTTTGTTTCCAATTTCTTTGCTGCATTACAGAAATATAATCTTAACACAACATTTTATACAACAACTAAGCATTAATCCCAAATGGTTGGGTCTTCCAATCAGTCCTTAAAATATATGATCTCTATCGTTAATTCATCTCAGATTTTTCAGTGTTTAAAAAACAACAATATCGTTTTCTAGAAAAGTTTCAAATGTGTTAAAAAATTATTGATCAAAGGGTTAATATATACATTGAAAAGATCAGGGGCTTAATCAGTAAAAATTGAATTGGTCGAGTAAATATGCTTTTTTCCAATATTCAATTCAACTCAAACATGCATACTAGGAAAGAAATGAACTTACAGCAGCCAGATTGTTTTGCTCCTTCAGGAATTTGCTGCAATTGATTTCGCATATGAATGATCGGTCGTCTGTAAGCAATAACCAAATTATTATATTGGATTAGTACTCACCAGCTGAGATTTTTCAAAAAGGTTGGAAGCCTCAGTAGTAGCATGAAGATGTCCGGGTGACGAAGAATCAGCTTCTGCATTATTCTGATCCAAGATTTCCTGCTTAACTTCTCGGTGTTCTTGCAGTCCTTCATGACATCATTGATCAAAAGCAACTTGTAAGTACATAACACAACACAAAGGGGTGTTTGTTTCCGCTTGTTGGAGCTGTTTCTAGCCTTTTACGCCAAATTGCTGAACATACTGTGTTTGGTTAGGTTTATAAAACAACATTTGTTAGCTTTTAAAAACTCATTTTTAGAGTTAGGGGTTTTAATCCTAAGATTTGGGGATTCTTAAATTCCTTCAAGTTTAGCTTGAGAATTAGGGTTCTTCACCCAAAATTGTGGGGTTTTAATCCCTTCAAGTTTAGCTTGAGAATATTATAAACTTTCACAACCTTATTTCTCTCAACCCCTCTCTGCATCAGAAAAGTCTTAATGATCCTTCCTACTTTCAAAACAACCTATTAGTTCCTTAAGGTGACATAATTAACACTCCCCTAAGTCCTACATGACAGAGCAAATGGAGATTCGTACAAATTGAAACATGTATCACTTTAAGGAAGTTCATGGGCCAATAGGTCACTATAAGCAATAATGCAAGTTCAGAGGGCCAATGTATCACTTTAAACAAGTTTAAGGAGTTAATCGGTCGTTGTTAAAGTTGGGGGACAATCGGCATTTATGGCCAACTTTGAGGGGCTGTGTATTTAATTAGGCACATATTTGGGGCAACAATAATCGTATAGAATTGGGCAATGACAGTTCAAGAAAATTCATCAGGTGCCCCCCTATACTTGACCAAATAATCTGATTGTCCCTCTAAACTTTGGAGATGTCTCAATAGCCCCGGAAATTGCTTAAAGTGATACGCACTTCAACTTGACCAAATCTACTCTTGCCACGTAGGACTTAGGGGTTAATCATGTCACTTTAAGCAAATTCAAATGGCTAATGAGATATCTCCAACTTCAGTTTAGGCAAGTACATGGAGCCCTGATGCATTAAGCCGTTATTGATTTGACTCGAACTTTATTCCGTTTCATGTTTGAGGAGGAAAACTTACTGTAAATTTTCATAACAGGCGTCTTCCCATGAAAGGCACCCCACTGAATAATCAATGAATCTCCTGCCTTAAGCTTATGAGCGCTCTGGAAGGCACCCCAACCACCTGCAACAAAAAACTTTCTACCTGTACTTCTGTATGAAAGTGTTGCAGGCCAACAATTTTCCTCTTCATCCTTAAGAATCACCGAATAATTTCGACGGCGTAGATCGAGTTCTCTTGTAAAGCTCCATGGAATATGCTGATTCAACACAAAAATTACGTGCTTTGAAAAGAAAATTCTGTAATGCAGATAAGTTTCCCAAGAACAAGTACGGATTAGTTACCAATCTAGATTTCTTGACGTTGCCTGGTGTGAGCTTAATTACACAATTAGGATGTTCAAGAACAGAGGAGCTAGCTTTTGCTTCTTTTCTAGTTTTCGCATTCTTCTTTGTTTCCAATTTCTTCACTGCATTACAGAAATATAATCTTAACACAACATTTTATACAACAACTAAGCAATAATCCCAACTGGTTGGGTCTTCCAATCAGTCCTTAAAATATATGATCTCTATCGATAAGTCATCTCGGAATTTTCAGTGTTTCAAAAACAACAATATCGTTTTCTAGAAAAGTTTCAAATGTGTTAAAAAATTATTGATCACAGCCTTAATATATCAATTTAAAAGATGGCTTAATATGCCTTTTTCCAATACTCAATACTAGGAAAGAAATGAACTTACAGCAGCCAGATTTTTTTGCTGCTCCTTCAGGAATTTGCTGCAATTGATTTCGCATATGAATGATCGGTCCTCCACAAGCATTAACCAAATTATTATATTGGATTGGTACTCACCAGTTGAGATTTTTCAAGGTTGGAAGCCTCAGTAGTAGCATGAAGATGTCCGGGTGACGAAGAATCAGCTTCTGCATTATTCTGATCCATGATTTCCTGCTTAACTTCTGGGTGTTCTCGCAGTCCTTCATGACATCATTGATCAAAAGCAACTTGTAAGTACATAACACAACACAAAGGTGTGTTTGTTTCCGCTTGTTGGAGCTGTTTTTAGCTTTTGATTAACAGTTGTTAGCTTTTAAAAGCTCATTTTTAGAGTTTTTCACGAAAAGCTTTTTGTATTTATGATTTTTTATAAAATTATTTTTCCTATCGCACAAAACACATTTCTTCTTTAAAGTGTATTTCGTATAATACTTCATTATAGATTAACAAACACTACTTATCAATAAGCTAAAAATCTAATAGTTGAACCAAACAGACTGAAAGTTGAGCAAATCCTTAATCATTGATTGAAACTTTTTTTCGGGTTCATCTTTGAGGAGGAAAACTTACTTCGCATTTTCAGAACGGGTATTTTCCCATTTGTAGTAAGCTCAACAATCAGTGAATCTCCTTCCTTAAGCTTATGAGCAGCAATGAAGGAAGTCCAACCACCAGCAATATAAGTTTTACCATTTGAACTTTTGTACAATAGTGCAGGCCAACAGTTCCCTTCTTCATCCTTAAGAATCATCGAACATAATCGGTCATATAGACCATGTTCCCTTGCAAATTTCCGGGGAATTTGCTGATTCAACACAAAAATTACGGCGTTTTAAAAGAACATTATGTGATGCAGATATATTAAGTACGGAATAGGGGTTAAATGGACCGTTGGTCGCTGAACTTCCATAGTTGTCTCAAAATGGTCACTCAACTTCAATTTGTCTCAATAAAAAAGCATTCAACTATGGATTTTGTCTCAATAATGTCACCGCGGCGACTTCAACAGCAAAAAGACACCGGAAATGTGACGTGACTGCCATATCAGCAGTAGTCAACTTTCACCACTGATCAAAACGAAATGTGGTTGACACATAAATGACATGTTGTTGACTACTGCTAACGTGGAAGCCACGTCATTTTTCCAATGTCATTTTTCTCTTGAAGTTGACGAAGTGACTTTATTAAGACAAAATTCAAGTTGAGTAACAGTTTTAAGATAACTATAAAAGATCATTCACCAATGGTGGATTTAACTCTACCGAATAGTTACCAATCTAGATTTCTTGATGCTGTTTGGTGTGATTTGAATTACAGAATAAGGATATTCGAGAACAGAGGAGCTAGCTTTTGCCTCTAAACTAGTTTTCACTTTCTTCCCTGCATTACAGAAACATAATCATCAGACAACATTCTATACAGCAACTAAGCATTAATCCCAACTTCCAAACAGTCCTTAAAGATATATGATCTCCAAGGTTAACTCTTCTCACAATTTTCAGTGTTTCAAAAACATCAATATCCTTTTCTGGCCAAGTTCCAAATGCACATTTGGGGCACCAATCATGATATCATAATATGTGTTAGGAATCGGATCGATTATTGATTGTAATAGTATTAGACATGCAATTACAAGAACAAGAGATTTATGCGGTTTAACTAATTTTGAATAGGTCTACGCACGCAGAAGACCACATAATTCATTAGTAATCGAGAAGTTGGTACGAAAATCTCATATTTTACCAAAGTCCCTAACTCTGACATCTCATAAAACCCGATTAACCGAAGCTTAAACATATGCATATCACATAGCAAAAGCTCCAAAACAGTCAATGCAACTAAATAAGCAAACAACTCTTACTTATACAGACTTAAAAAGTAGAGTTAATACATTTGTTGCCCCTTGTACTTGGTCCAAAAATTCAAATGCCCCCTTCCCTTCAAAAGTTCGAAATGAGCCCTATTCTTGTCCAATTACATTTAATAACTCTCTATTCTTATCCAAATGCATTCAATAACCCCGAAACTTCAATTGCCCCGTGAACTTTCAATGGTTTGTAATTATTTGTCTATTTGGTCATCCGAGCACTTTGACACATGGTGGAAGGTCTATCCAATTTTTTCCATCTAACAAATTCTATGGAGAAACAGGGGGATTGGACAAGAATACGGCTCATTTGTAACTTTCGAAAGTTCAGGGCTAATTTTTGGGCCAAGTAGAGGGGGCAACATATGTATTCTATAACACCTTAACAATATGGATTTGGAAATGATAGTTATATGTGAAAAAATGAAATTGATCTTAAAATGAGGGGAAATGTAGGGTTGGAAAATAAGAATTAGACCTAAATGATCAATTACAGTAAGGAATTGGGAAATTAACTTAAATTAAACATGATCTATGCATGCAATATGAAATTAATCATACAATGTAGGGTAGGAAATGAGAATTAGACCTAGATGATAAGAAATTGGGAAATGAACTTAAATTAAAGAAATCAATTACTTCTTGCATGCAATATGAAATTAATCTCAAATTGGGGAAAAAATGCAGAGTTGGAAAATAAAGAACAACAAACCCCAGAACAGAGAAACGAACTTTACCACTAATAGAATCTCTTGGAAGATTCTGTTCATGATCTTCCGTAGCAGTAAAGGGAGGATATTCCTTCTCACAAGAAGTACGGTCAAAAACCAGAACATAAAAAACCAGATCCCCTTCATGTCTGAAAACCAAAAAATCCCCAATTTGCAAGCCGTGATCTTCCACAAATTGTTTCCATCCATCTTCAAATCTTCTGCAATTGATCTTCACAGGCCAAAGCTTTCCCCCTTGTCGGCTTCCCAGCATAGCTGTCTCACATTTCTGTTCTTTCAAGTACTTGGAGTAGGCAGCTGGAATTAACTGCAAAAATTCAAAATTCAAAATTCAAAATCAAAAATTACAATCAAAATCACAGTAGGAGAAAGAGTTGCTTACAAAGTCATCCTGAAAACCTGGGAGGAGTGGCTTGAAGAAGTGTGGTTTAGTGAGAAGAGTTGTAGACATTGTGCTTGTAAAATCTAAAATGTGTTCAACTGAATTTATGTTGGTTTGATCTTTATTTTTAACCAAACTCTGCAGAGAACATGTTGGAAAGAAGCAGGAGCAGCATGCTGGCTCTGTTTCACAAAGTTATTAACTTTTAACTTTTAGTACATTAGTATCTATTCAGTTGGGCCTTAATTTATAGTGTATAGTTAACTTTTTTAAATTGCTTAAATTGATATCATGAATCCCTAAATTAAATTTTAGGGAAAATGTACCAAAATGGACGCAACGTTTTTAAGAGAACTATTAATTTAGATTCAACGTACAAAATAACACTAATATAGATTTAACATTTAAAAAAAAGTTCCGATTTAGATTCGATAACGAAATGTGACACGCTATTCATATTAATCCGTTAAATTCTGACTTCTATCTCAATGTACAATTGAAAGATCTTAACGTAGTAATATGAATGACGTGTCAAGTTTTATTATCAAGGCCTAAATTGAAAATCTTTTTTAAACGTTAAGTCTATATTAGTGTTATTTTGCACGTGTAGCCTAAATTTATACTTTCCTAAAAACCTTAGGCTATTTTGATATCTTATATTGGATTTTTCCTGTAAATAATACTATAATTAAAAAAAGTACCATAATTAAAAATAAGTCTATAAAATGTTGGGATAAAGTACCAAAATAGGCCTAAAGTTTTTGGAAAAGTATCAATTTAGGCTCAACTTTCAAAATATCACCAATATAGGCTTAACGTTTACAACATAATATCAATTTAGGCTTAACGTTTACAATATAGCATCAATTTAGGTCCCACGTACAAAATAGCACCAATATGGGCTTAACGTTTACAAAATAATACGAATTCAAATTTAGCGTTTACAAAATAATACGAATTCAAATTTAACGTTTACAAAATATATACAATTTAAGATAAACATCATAATTAAATTAATCATATTATATTCTTTCTCTATTAACTTTATATGTTATCTTTTTATTTAGTTTTATATTCATATTTATTACTCCCTCCGGTCCACAATAGAAGTCTTTTAAGGTTAATGCACACTAATTAAGAAATGCAATTAATTTTAAGTAAAAGACTTTGTTACCCTTGTAATAATTGCATCCACTAGTAACTTTATATATTCCCAAGACAAAAAGTCAACTTAAATAGGGGTATATTTGGTAAAAGTAAATTAATGTGCATAGATTTAAGCAAAATGTCATGTATTGTGGAACAAAAAAAAACTCTCCAGAAAGACTTTTATTACGGACCAGAAGGAGTATAATACAATTAATTAGTATTCTTGCCCATTAAAATTTTATATTTTTTTTTCATCAATTATTTCATAACTACTAAATTTCATTTCTTATGTAATATATATATATATATATATAAACTAAAAGTAATGGAATATCCACAAAACACTAGCTAAAATAATATTGATACATGTCAGTCTTGAGTCACATGCTCCCTATCTCCAAGATTCACAAAATCTACTAGGTAGCAACCAAATACAAGGTCTATCATATCCATCTTACATTTCGGCTTCCATATCGCAAGGGCACAGTTTCTTAGAGCAATGAATCTAACATTATGTCTCGATATCTTTACAATAAAAGCATTAGATCAGGCTTGAGACCATTGTTATACTAACTTTGGTGCGATCCTTATATTCATATACAAAGGATTTCCATCAATAATAGTCTATTTTACCTTGCCCAGATTGTCTGAGATCAATTAACACTCAGCGGACTTTTTGCATCGGTTCGTCAACAACAACATCTCGGAAGGAACGAGGGGGAGAAGGGTGTTGAGTCCGCGGGGATCAGAGGAGGTGGCGGCGGAATTGGATTCGGGGGAGAAGGGTAGGTTGACGTATACATTAGGTCACTAATTTCCACCATTTTAATTGATTAGTATTAAAAGTACTTAAAAATATGAAAGTTTGTCTGTATAATAATTTATTAGTCATTTTCTTTTTATTTAACATATTATTTAGTTCTTTTATTTAAAAAATACATTATAAGATCTTTATGCTTTGTCATTATTAACATTTTGATCATCATGTCTACTTTTTTAACCGTTATATTTCGGTATAAATAGGTTTATAGAAAATAACATAGTAACATGATCATTTTGTATTGCACTTAGTTAGAAACCTAAAAAATAGACAAATTGACTAAAAGGTTAATGGTAACAAAAAAAAATAGAAACTTTATAATGTGTTTTTTAAAATAAAAAAAAACTAAATTGTGTTATATAAAAAAAGGTAGAAACTAATAAATTATATTTACTTGTTCCAATTCTATTATATTCTTATTAACATGTTATTATTTTATACAATGGGTTAGGCTATGCTTACTTTGTTTTTGAAAAGTAAGTCTTACTTTGTTTTGAAAAGTAAGTCTTACTTTGTTTTTTCCACCAGTTGATGGTGATGAACTTAAATATTGAATTTTGTGAGTTGATAACACTATTTCATAGGTAAACTATACCTATGGCCATTGAACTTTGTTAATTTTCACGGTATACTCCTGAACTTCAAAACGTAATATAAAAATCATTGAATTTTACACTTTATTATACCCGTAACCATTATTACTCATGACCTACATGTTTTTTAGCTTTGATATAGTTAATTTGTTGAAGAGAAAGTCAAAGATAAAAAAAATATGGATCCACGATAAAAATGAGCAAAGTTCAGTGACCACGGATGTAAGTTACCCTATAATAAAGTGATACACATCAATTCCTTGGTTGAATAACGTGAGTATAAATATATAAAATGATATAAGGTTTAAATGGGCCTTTTTCAAAAAGAAAAGGTTTAAATGGGCCTATTTATATACTTTGGGTAAAAACCCATGGTCACTGACAGAGCCGGTTTTAACAATCCTAGATGAATAAAAAGATAAAAGAAAAAACTCTTAATATAAAAATATTTAAAATAGAAATTTGGATGTATTTTAGATCTAAAATTGATAAGGTAGAATCCTTGCCTTTCCATTCATTGATAATGTGATATATATACACAAGATATATGTGTGAACATGATAATTACAAATCAATTATATTCCTAAATTACAGCAGAAATATCCATATCTAATACACCCCCGTAGTCGAAACGGGAGGTGGTCGAACGTTGAGACTAGAGCGGAAGTCGTCGAAAAGAATTTGTGGTAGACCTTTGGTGAAAATATCTGCAATTTGATGACGAGAAGGAACATGAAGTACCCTAACCTCTCCTTTAGCAACCTTTTCTCGAACAAAATGTATATCCATCTCAATATGCTTGGTACGTTGGTGTTGTACAGGATTACCAGTGAGGTAAACTGCACTCACATTGTCACAATATACCAAGGTGGATTTACTAATAGGGCAATGAAGTTCAAGAAGAAGATTTCTAATCCAGCAAGTTTCAGATACGACATTAGCAACACCACGATACTCTGCTTCAGCACTAGAACGAGATAAAGTGGGTTGCCGCTTAGCAGACCAAGACAGAAGATTGTCACCAAGGAAAACACAATATCCTGAAGTAGAACGTCGAGTGTCAGGACATCCCCCCCAATCTGCATCTGTATAGGAGACCAAGGAATCTAGTGAAGAGGTTGTGAATGTAAGTCCGAACTCCAGGGTTCCTTTAACATATCGAAGAATCCGCTTGATAGCTGCCATATGAGACGTTTTGGGATCGTGCATGAATAAACAGACTTGCTGAACAGCATAACTGATGTCTGGGCGAGTGAGAGTCAAATACTGTAATGCACCAGCTAAACTTCGATACTCAGATGGATCATGATAAGCAGAACCAGATGAAGCACTCAGTTTTTGCTTAGTGTCAACAGGTGTTGTACAGGAATTTGCTGAAGAAAGACCGGCTTTAGAAATGATCTCAGTAGCATACTTCTTTTGAGACAGAAAAAGAGAGCCGGCGCTCCGAGTGACAGATATCCCTAAAAAATAACTCAATGGGCCAAGATCTTTCATAGCAAATTCGGAACTCAATTTGTTGATAATTGACTCTCGTAGAGCAGTGGAAGAAGTAGCTAGAACGATGTCATCCACATATAAGAGTAGATATGCCATCTCTGCTCCCCGACGAAAGACAAACAGTGAATGATCAGATTTACTGTGAGAAAAACCCATGGTAGACAAGAAAGAGGCAAACCGTTGGTACCACGCCCGTGGTGCCTGTTTGAGACCATAAAGAGACTTTTGAAGAAGGCATACATGATCTGGATAGTTGGGATCCCGAAATCCCAGTGGTTGATGCATATAAACAGTCTCATGAAGATCCCCATGAAGAAAAGCATTTTTTACATCCAGCTGATGTAGTGGCCAACCTTTAGAAAGTGCAATACTTAATACAGCTCGAATTGTTGCTGGCTTAACAACTGGACTGAAAGTATCACCACAGTCTACCCCAACAAGTTGATTCGCCCCATTTCCAACAAGTCTTGCTTTGTATCTTTCAAAAGATCCATCTGCATTAAATTTGTGCCTGAGAATCCACCAACTACGAAGAACATTAGCATTAGAAGGACGGGGTACGAGGACCCACGTCTTATTTTCAATAAGAGCCTTATATTCTTCAGTCATGGCTTGTTTCCAATTAGGGTCTTGTAAAGCAAGTGAGGGATTAGAAGGAATAGGAGAAATAGTGGTGGTGTGTAAGTTGAGCTTTCTTTGGGGTTTGAAAATTCCAAGTTTAGCTCGGGTTGTCATAGGGTGAGTCGGTTGGGTTGGGTTGGCGTGTATAGGATCGGGAGAAGGCGGGGAAGTGGGCTGTTGTGGGGAGGTGAGCTGTTGTGGGGAATTTGTGTTTGGGCCGTGTTGAATTGGAGAAGGAAAGGGACTGTCGAGAGGAGAAGGGGGAAGTGCTGGGCTGTTTTGGGAAGATGGGTTGGGACTGTTGGGCCGTGGTGAAACTGGGCTTTGGTTAGGAGTGGACGCATTAGTGGGGAAGGGAATAATGGGTTGGTTTGTTTGTGTAGGTGAGTTGGAAATAGAAGAAATGGGAGGGGAGGCCGAGACATGTTGAGTGGAAAATGGAAATTTGCTTTCATTGAAAATAACGTGACGAGATATAATTATTTTCCGCGCGGAGATGTCGTAACACTTATAGCCTCGATGATTGGATGGATATCCAAGAAACACACATGGAGAGGACCTAGGTTGAAGTTTATTTCTAGAGGAAGAAGGGACAAGTGGGTAACAAAGACAACCGAAAGTGCGTAAGTGAGTATAAGAAGGAGTACGATTGTAGAGAATTTGAGTCGGTGAAAGAAGACTAAGATTTTTGTGAGGGAGAATATTTAAAAGATAGGTCGCATGAGCAAGAGCATGAGGCCAGAAAGAATGAGAGCAAGAAGCATGTGTTAGAAGAGTGCGAATTATATTATTGATTGTTCGAATCGTTCGTTCAGATTTACCGTTTTGGGAGGAAGTATGTGGACATGAAAAACGGAATTGCATACCATTATTGTTAAAAAAATCATGAAAATGACTATTGTTATACTCACCACCATTATCACACTGAAAAGTTTTGATATCTTTTTCAAATTGAGTACGTACGTAATTTCGGAATGTGAGGAACACAGAAAAAACTTGAGATTTATTTGCTAAGGGAAAAGTCCACAGAAAATTAGAATAATCATCTAGGAAAAGAACATAATATCTATAGCCACTAGAACTTAGAACAGCAGATGTCCATATATCACTATGAATAATATCAAACGGCATTGATGACATATTTTTAGAAGCATAAAAAGGCAATTTAATATGTTTCCCAAGCACACAAGAATTGCAAATAGAAAAATCAACATTTTTAGGACAAGAAATAAAATTATTAGTTCGAAGATTGTCTAAAATTTGAGGACCAGGATGGCCCAATCTATTGTGCCAAACTGAAGGAGATAAAACAGAAGCATTTAAAGCATAAGAAGACTCTGAAGAGGAGGATGTGACTGGATATAAATCACCGGTGCTATTACATCTCATAATAGGGATCCCCGTGCGCAAGTCCTTCACAGAGAAACCAACAGGATCAAATTCAACGGACACATTATTATCAATAGCAAATTTCCGCACAGATATAAGGTTTTTGATTAATCTAGGGGCATGTAAAACATTGTTCAATTCTAGGGTTTTGTTGTTTGTTTTTAAGGATGCATTACCAAGACCGATAACAGGAATACAAGTGCCATTACCTACTACGATACTCGTGTTAGGACTCTTATTTAAATAAGATGTGAGTTTACCTCCATCCCCGCTCATGTGAGAAGTGGCGCCGGTGTCCATATGCCAAGGTTCTGCAGGTGGTGTGATTGTCAAGGTGTGCATAGCCGCCTCAATGTTTGTTGGAGTGTAATACTGGGCCAGATGGGCCTGCGGATGGGCTCCCAATATGCCTGGCTGGACTGCAGAAGAATTGTTATTAAAAACAGGCCCGCGAGTTGCACCATGTGAAGAATTGGGCCAAGAAGGATAAGGACATGGGGGATAGGCCCATTGGGGCGCCTGTCCAGTCCATGGCCCGTACCCCCATGGCTGTTGTAAAGAAACAGCCCCTGACCAGCGAGGACCGCTATTTTGCTGCCATCGTCCGCCTCTGCCCCGTCCGCCTCTGCCACGGTGATAATAACCCCGGCCACCGCTAGCAGCGCCAGAATTTTGAGGGAAAGAAGGCCGAACGTGATTTGAATATGGAGGAGCTTGATTCGACGGGGACTGTTGGGCGATAGTAACGGCGGCAATTTCAGATCCGACGGTGGCGGCTGTGCGTTTTTTACGGGCAGATTCTTCCAATAATAACATGGACCTTGCCTTTGTGAAATTGGGCAGAATGTCATTGTGGCGAATTTGTGTTCCGATTGTCTCGTAGGCGTCAGTGAGCCCCGAAATTAATTGAAGAACGAGACGATCATTGGATACGGCAGCCCCGACGTTGCTTAATTGGTCCGAGAGGGACTTCAAATGTTGGTAGTAGGCAGAGATATCATCAAAATTTTCAAGTCTAGCATTGGACAGTTCTTGTTGTAAATAAAGGGCTCTTGAATTTTTATTATCGGAGAATTGTTGTTCTAGGAGTTTCCAAGCGTCGGCGGCTGTTAAATTTGGTCCGATGATACTGTTGAGAAGGTCTGAAGATATGGTTCCATAAATCCATTGCAACACGATGGCATCAACACGAGACCATAAACCTGGATTCTTTGCTTTCATAACCGAAGAAGAGGTTTCCGATTTATCGTCGGTTTCAGGAAGGATATGATCAAGAACTTGAAAAGCACGGGCATGTGTTTTAAAAAGTTCAGCCCAAGTGGTATAGAGGCCTTTGCCGGATTCGAGAGGATCACGAATAAAGGAGGTAATGTTGATAATGGAGAGGGCCGGATGAGTTGGTGCGGCGGCGGCACCATTGTTTTGTTCATTGTTTGGCATGGTGGCAGTAGAGTTTTTAGGGATGAAGAACGGCAGAATGAGGAAGAGAGAAAGAAGAGATTTGGGTGGGATTAGGGAGAGAAATTTTAGGAGAGAGTTTTTAGGAAAGAAATTAGGCTCATGATACCATGATAAGGTAGAATCCTTGCCTTTCCATTCATTGATAATGTGATATATATACACAAGATATATGTGTGAACATGATAATTACAAATCAATTATATTCCTAAATTACAGCAGAAATATCCATATCTAATAAAAATATCATAGTATTTAGTTATTTTCTAGGTATAAATAAATATTATAACTACATTTAAAAACAATACAGTAAAAAAATAATTTGGACCCCTTTTGGCTCAGACCCTTGGCGATCGCACTCATGTCCTATGCTCAAGGCCGGTCTTGCCCCTTAACAGGTTTCATACTCCATTTTTTTACAAATTTAAATCTAATATATATGAAATATAATTAATTTTTAACTCAACAAAAAGAACAAGATCAAACTTTTTGGCAATTTGCAAAGAACAAAATAATTGATTAATATATTATTGTTAGATTATGTATAAATTTATCCCTATGGTTATTACGGTGGTTTTCACATGGTCAATCACTGATCAAATAAATTTGGTCAGTCATCGTTAGATTTAGGAGGTATGAATCTAAGCCTTACGATGCTTTTAATCTCCACCACATGATTTTAATGAGCTTAAATCTAATAGTGACTGACCAAATTTATTTGATCGGTCACTGACCAGGTGAAAATGACTGGCGGTTATTAGGTAAAAATTGATCTAACTCTTATGTACAAAACAATCCAATTTCAAGCCTCGTTAATGAAAAATGAGTTTTTGTTTTGTGTGCAATTTTATGTTCTGACTATCTCGCAACCTTTAGCATTCTCACCACCCAATAAGGCTTTTCCTCCATTCTCACCACCCAATAAGCTTTTCCTCCATTAATGACATTGAAATGGTATTTTCTGGTGAATCCTGGCTTTAAAATTATACTATTTTGTAAGCAGATGCTGAATTTGCTTTCCCCAATAACCATATAGCTGAATTTGTAACACATCCCTATTAATGTTAAGAGAAAAGTTGTAAAATAAATTTTGAAACCCCTTGCTATGCTATTGTTGTTAAGAGACGGTGACTAACAAAAAAAAGACAAAATTTATATCATTATATTATAATTGAAATTAATTTTAAATTTTATAAAGAAATTTTTTTTTTTTTACATCGGAGACTCACCTAACCGGGAGGTCCTATGCGGCTTCCCCCTGGAGCCTCCCCTGGTCACTAAACTTTATTCATTTTTATGTATTGTCATTAAACTTTAAAAAGTAAATGTAAAAGCAACTCAATTTTATATATTCTAATATTATGACAACTAAATTTTAAATGACCCCTCAAAATAACCGTTAACTACCTAAAAATGAAAACATAAAAGAATTAAAGTTGTTTGAAACGACATTTATTATGTAACTACATTTTTTATTTTCTAAAAGCACATTTTCTAGATGTAGAATGTTTAAAGCATGTGGGATTGGGATCAAAGATATCAGAACATTTAATACTGGTCTTCTTGGTAAGCTCGCTTGGGGTATAATGCAAGAGGATTCACTATGCTTCAATCTTCTTCGATCTCGATTCATTAACGCTGCTGGATTGCCTAGAGTAGTGTTGAATCGACCATTTGGGGGTCTGTCCGCAGGGTACACGGCTTGCTGGTGGATCATAGCTTATGGTGGATCAGACAACAGTCAAATCTTAGTTTCTGGAATGGCAATTGGATCTCGCCTACGATTGCGGATCAGGTGCGGTTAAGCGCAGCAGCAAAGCGCAAGTGTAAATTGCAGGTCAGTGAACTTCTTTCGAATAATGGCTGGCAGAACTTGCCTACACTTCCAACCGAGACTCTTATTCAAGTTCTTAATACCAAAATGGGCTCAGAATTAACAGACATTTGTATCTAGAAGCCTTCCGTAACTGGATGTCTCTCGGCAAAGCTTCTCTATGCTTGGCTAAGACCGTCGGAAATCACTCAGAGGTGGTGCAACTTTATTTGGCGACAAACTATTCCGCCATCTCGGTCAATGGTTTGTTGGAGGGAATACCTTGGTAAGACCCCAACACACGACAGATTGTGTCGCAGGGGTATACTTGTTGTCTCCCGATGTGGGCTTTGTGGTAAAGCTCATGAAACTGCTGACCACTTATTTATTTCCTATCAATTCTCGCAGGAGATATGGGGAGGGATCGGTAAGCTTTTTGGCAAGCGGATTTACACTGATGCATCACTGGTTGGTTTGATCGATGAAGCTGCTAAGCAGCGTTTTAGTCCTCAAACTGCAACATTATGGGCTACTGCAATTGTTAGTGCGGTGTGGTTGATATGGCACTTACGAAAGATACGTCTATCGTTTTGCTTAATTTCTTCAATTTTCTTTTTTTTGAACACTTGTAATTTTTTATTCTTTTTATTAATATTGGTTTGGGTCTGCGGATTGGGGTGCGAATATAGTTGGGATGCCTTCCCTCTCCCATGCACCACGCTTTTAATAAAAAAAAAATCACATTTTCTAGAGCTTTCACTCTCTAATATTCTATCTTCTAATCAAATTACACCTAAATGATCCCAAAATGTAATTTTTAAGAACTAAAATTTCTTAAAATATCATTAATTATTAGAGTTTTTTATTTTAAGACTGCTAAAGATTATTTTAAGATGTTAATTAAAATTTAATGATCATAATGTTAGAAAATATAAAATTGATTGAATTTTATATTTTAAAATTAGTGATGTATATACCGTTAAAATCAATAAATTTAAGTGATTCAATATGATATTGGTATTAAAGCATTCATGGATTTGGAAATTGTTTTAGCATCTCCAGTAGATTTTTATCTCTCTAAAAGTAATATATTATTCCTGTTCCATAATATTTGGGGTAAATTATACTTATAGCCACTAAATTTTATCCATTTTTATGATATATATAATATAAAAGTAATTTGTTTTTTTTTTTTTTTTGATAAAAATAAAAGTAATTTGTTACACATATACCACTAGTATTATTGACTCAACTTTTTGACCTTTGACTTTCTCTTTAATAGCTTTTCTTTTTTCGTTAACTATTTCACATATCCCTTCCCTATTTCTTTCACAACCTCATCTATTTCTTTCTATATTATTTTTTTCTCTTTTCTATACTAAAAGACATTAAAAAAAATGAAAAAAAATTCACCAAGAAATAATCACTGCAATTAGGGGCGGAGCCGGGGTAGGGGAGAGTCTCCCGACCCTCTGGCCCGCTGGAAAACCCCAGAGTGGAGGTTTTCCTCCCTGATTCCGCCAGGGGGCGCTATGTACTTATGTTTAGAAGTATAAAATTAATATGTTTAGATGTTTATTAGGTTGTGTTCAAGATGAGAAATGTCATGTACTTATGTATTATTATGCATTGGCATGAAAAAACAGTGTGAAAAAAAAAAAAATTTACCAGACATGAAAAAGACATAAAAAGAAAGAAAGACTAATTAATTAAAATCATAATAAGGTATTCTCACATAATTTTAAACATTTATGGATGATACCAAAGTTAAGGAAATTGTCATTTAGCTAACGCTACCAAAGCCATAATTATCAATTTATTATATATTTATTCCATTCATAAGCGAACTTTAATGCCGGCTAAACTCCTCCCATTCACCATCCTCGTTTTGCTTCTCTCCTTCACCATCTCTGTTAATATTCTGTCTCTCATCTTCAACCTATTTATTAAAAATAAGCAAACATAAGATATAAGATATGTAAATGCATACGAAATCAAATCACCAAAAAAAGATTAAAAAAATAAATTCACTCTCTACTCTCCTTGACTCCCATAATAATTAAAAAAAAAACAGAATAATTAAGTAATGTAATTACCGTTTGGATGATTAAGCAGAAGTTGGTTCCTTCATCTTGAAGCATTGTCCGCATTTAATATCATTGTCTTGTCTGAAACCGGTTCCATGGAGAAGCGTATCCAACTTTCTCCTTGTGATCTAGAATCTCTCAGCGGAAGACGTCTTCCTAACTCTTACAATAGAAATGACACCGGGTGTGTAGGCCATAACCTCTAATCCATTTGTAGAAATGGTGTTCAACACTACGTTATCAAGTCGTGCCATGAAGTTATTTATATTCATAGGCATGTTAAATGGTTGAACCATATCGGTTCTTGACATAGTTTTCAGAAATATAAGTGTATATTCTCCTTGGGGAACGTTTCGGATTCGGTAGAAGTTAGGAATAATGTGGTATGCCATCTGATTTGAATTTTTTTGTTTCTCCTTACTCAATAGATAATTAGAGTATAGTTAATTTAATAAAATTATATATGTATAGGGCAGTATCACATAACATATGTGACTACTCATACTCATACACATACTCATTCTTATTCAACTATACAACATTATCATGTGATGCATGTTGACTACCAAGAAAAAACCCACTTAAGGCCAAACAGCTATTAATTAAAACCCATAAACACCTATTTAACCTGAGGCCCACTTAAAGCCAATAAAGGGTATAATTACCAACCTTACAATAAGTTGTAGAAATAATAATTATCTAATTCAATTCAGGAAAATATCATAACCTCGGATCTCAACCAGAACACTGCTTACACTACTAGTAGTTCCGAGAATATATCCAATATTTATAAGCACTATGAAGTTGCATGTTTTAAGAGACATATTACATTTTAAATCGTATATGATCACACAGATATGTTTTGGGATTAAAATCCCAAAAAATTAATTAATTAGATATTATTATATAACGTTGAAACTCAACTTGCAACTTGAAAGAATCTCAAATGGAAAAGATATGTTTTTGCAATAGCTTAGAAAAATAGATTTCGAGTTCGAATTTTAGTTTTAGTTTTAGTATATACAATAAACTTTAGTTGGGAGGTATGTTATCGAACAAGTGTATAGGCAATCTCAAATCTATTAATCCATTATGATAACTAAACAAAATAATTGCATATGCAAATATACTTTATATTTTCATGGGGAAATTGACATAATGGCAACGGGTAATGCATCCGCGGATATCTAACACTACCCGAGAGTGGCGGAGCTAGGACTCCACATCCGGATGGCTGATTTTACCCTTCTGGCCAATGGTTGAGCTATCTCTATGGTATTGAGAGAATTTTATAAATTCGGTAGGAAAGGGCAAACTTTTTTGACCTCCAGCTTGTGAAAATTTCGTCATTTTAATACATTCGGAGAGCTGTTCAGTATAAAAGGAGTAATTTTTATAATCTTTTATCTTTTTGTTTTTTGTAATTTTTATAAATTATGATTAGGTTATATGTATCAGATTTAGTTTGTAATGTTTTAACAGAAATTTTGTAATTTTGCTGGTAATATAGCAAATATTTTAGACATGATTGAAGTGACATTTACATACCAGTCAAAATATGTTTTCCAATTTTTAATAACTTATGGCTAAAATTGATCTTACTTGGAAACATTAGGGTTAAATTTGGTTAAATTTGGTCAAATTGATTATGTATACCTCTAATGGAAATTAATGACCACATTATCTATATTTAACTAAATAAACATAAATATTGTAATAGTCCATTGAATTCTAAACATTGTTCTAAAATTTATGTGAAATGACGAAAGTTTACATCTAAAATTCATAAGAGAATAATGATACCAAAGTTAAGGAAATTGTCATTTAGCTAACGCTACCAAAGCCATAAGTATCAATTTATTTTATATTTATTCCTTCCATAAATATTTAACTAAATAATAAAAAGCTTCTTAAACACAATCAAAATATATTCTAAGAAAATTAAATTAAGCAACAGTTCTACTGTTACATATATAACCGAACTTTAATGCTGGCTAAACTCCTCTCATTCACCATCCTCGTTTTGCTCCTCTCCTTCACTATCTCTGTTAATATTATGTGTCATCTTCAACCTATTTATTAAAAATAAGCAAACATAAGATATAAGATACGTACAACGCATACGGAATCAAATCACCTAGAAAAAAGATAAAACAAATAAAAAAATCACTCTCTACTCTCCCTGACTCTTATAATAATTAAAAAAAACAGAATAATTAAGTAATGTAATTACCGTTTGCATGATCAAGCAGAAGTTGGTTCCTTCATCTTGAAGCATTGTCCACATTCAATATCATTGTCTTGTCTTACTCCAGCTTCATGGAGAAGCGTATCCCACTTCCTCCTTGTGATCGAGAATCTCTCAGTGGAAGGCTTCTTCCTAACTCTTACAATAAAAGTGAAACCGGGTGTGTAGGCCATAACCTCTAATCCATTTGTAAAAATGGTGTTCAACACTGCGTTATCAAGTCGTGCCATGAAGTTATTTGTATTCATAAGCATATTAAATGCTTGAACCATATCGGTTCTTGACAAAGTTTTCAGAAATAGAAGTGTATATTCACCGTGGGGAACGTTTCGGATTCGGTAGAAGTTAGGAATAATGTGGTCTGGCATCTTATTTGAATTTTTTTTTGTTTCTCCTTACTACATGGATAATTAGAGTATAGTTAATTTAATAAAATTATATATGTATAGGGCATTATCACATAACATATGTGACTACTCATACTCATACTCATTCAACTACACAAGATTATCATGGTTAGGTTATATGTATCAGATTTAGTTTATAATGTTTTAACAGAAATTTTGTAATTTTGTTGGTAATATAGTAAATATTGTAGACATAATTGATATATGGAAGGTTTGAAGTGACAGTTACATACCAGTCAAAATATGTTTTCCAATTTTTAATAACTTATAGCTAAAATTGATCTTGCTTGGAAACATTAGGGTTAAATTTGGGCAAATTTGATCAAATTGATTATGTATACATATACACTCTTTGAATTGTTACCTCTAATGGAAATTAATGACCACATTATTTATATTTAACTAAATAAATATAAATATTGTAATAGTCCATTGAATTCTAAACATTGTTCTAAAATTTATGTGAAATGACGAAAGTTTACATCTAAAATTCATAGGAGAATAATGATACCGAATTTAAGGAAATTGTCATTTAGCTAACGCTACCAAAGCCATAATTATTAATTTATTTTATATTTATTCCTTCCATAGATATTTAACTAAATAATAAAAAGATTCTTAAAAATAATCAAAATTTATTCTAGGAAAATTAAATTAAGCAACAGTTCTAGTGCTACATATATAACCGAACGTTAATTTCGGCTAGACTCCTCTCCTTCACCATTCTCGTTTTGCTCCTCTCCTTCACCATCTCCGTTAATATTCTGTCTCATCTTCAACCTATTTATTAAAAATAAGCAAACATAAGATATAAGATATGTACAATGCATAAAGAATCAAATCACCAAGAAAAAAAGATAAAACAAATAAAAAAAATCACGCTCTACTCTCATTGACTCCCGTAATAATTAAAAAAAACAGAATAATTAAGTATTGTAATTACCGTTTGCATGATTAAGTAGAAGTTGGTTCCTTCATCTTGAATCATTGCCCACATTCAATATCATTATCTTGTCTTAATCCAGTTTCATGGAGAAGCGTATCCCACTTCCTCCTTGTGATCGAGAATCTCTCAGTGGAAGGCTTCTTCCTAACTCTTACAATAGAAGTGAAACCGGGTCCTTGTGATCGAGAATCTCTCAGTGGAAGGCTTCTTCCTAACTCTTACAATAGAAGTGAAACCGGGTGTGTAGGCCATAACCTCTAATCCATTTGTAGAAATAGTGTTCAACACTACTTTATGAAGTCGTGTCATGAAGTTATTTGTATTCATAGGCATGTTAAATGCTTGAACCATATCGGTTCTTGACAAAGTTTTCAAAAATAGAAGTGTATATTCACCTTGGGGAACATTTTGGATTCGGTAGAAGTTAGGAATAATGTGGTCTGGCATCTGAGTTGAATTTTTTTGTTTCTCCTTACTCCATGGATAATTAGAGTATAGTTAATTTAATAAAATTATATATGTATAGGGCATTATCACATAACATATGTGACTACTCATACTCATACTCATTCAACTACACAGGATTATCATAATTAGGTTATATGTATCAGATTTAGTTTGTAATGTTTTAACAGAAATTTTGTAATTTTGTTGTTAATATAGTAAATATTTTAGACATAATTGATATATGGAAGGTTTGAAGTGACCATTACATATCAGTCAAAATATTTTTTCCAATTCTTAATAACTTATAGCTAAAATTGATCTTGGTTGGAAACATTAGGGTTAAATTTGGGCAAATTTAGTCAAATTGATTATGTATACATATACACTCTTTGAATTGTTACCTCTAATGGAAATTAATGACCACATTATTTATATTTAACTAAATAAACATAAATATTGTAATAGTCCATTGAATTCTAAACATTGTTCTAAAATTTATGTGAAATGACGAAAGTTTACATCTAAAATTCATAGGAGAATAATGATACCGAATTTAAGGAAATTGTCATTTAGCTAACGCTACCAAAGCCATAATTATTAATTTATTTTATATTTATTCCTTCCATAGATATTTAACTAAATAATAAAAAGCTTCTTAAAAATAATCAAAATTTATTCTAAGAAAATTAAATTAAGCAGCAGTTCTAGTGCTACATATATAACCGAACTTTAATGTCGGCTAGACTCCTCTCATTCACCATTCTCGTTTCGCTCATCTCCTTCACCATCTCTGTTAATATTTTGTCTCATCTTCAACCTATTTATTAAAAATAAGTAAACATAAGATATAAGATATGTACAATGCATACGGAATCAAATCACCAAGAAAAAAAGATAAAAAAAATTAAAAAAAATCACGCTCTACTCTCCTTGACTCCAGTAATAATTCAAAAAATAGAATAATTAAGTAATATAATTACCGTTTGCATGATTAAGCAGAAGTTGGTTCCTTCATCTTGAAGCATTGCCCACATTCAATATCATTGTCTTGTCTTAATCCAGCTCCATGGAGAAGCGTATCCCACTTCCTCCTTGTGATCGAGAATCTCTCAGTGGAAGGCTTCTTCCTAACTCTTACAATAGAAGTGAAACCGGGTGTGTAGGCCATAACCTCTAATCTATTTGTAGAAATGATGATCAACACTGCGTTATCAAGTCGTGCCATGAAGTTATTTGTATTCATATGAATGTTTATTGCTTGAACTATATCGGTTCTTGACAAAGTTTTCAGAAATAGAAGTGTATATTCACATTGGGGAACGTTTTGGATTCGGTAGAAGGTGGGAATAATGTGGTCTGCCATCTGATTTGAATTTTTTTTGTTTCTCCTTACTCCATGGATAATTAGAGTATAGTTAATTTAATAAAATTATATATGTATAGGGCATTATCACATAACATATGTGACTACTCATACTTATACTCATTCAACTACATAAGATTATCATGTTTAGGTTATATGTATCAGATTTAGTTTGTAATGTTTTAACAGAAATTTTATAATTTTGTTGGTAATATAGTAAATATTTTAGACATAATTGATATATGGAAGGTTTGAAGTGACAGTTACATATCAGTCAAAATATGTTTTGAATTTCTTAATAACTTATAGCTAAAATTGATCTTGGTTGGAAACATTAGGGTTAAATTTGGTTAAATTTGAACAAATTTGGTCAAATTGATTATGTATACATATACACTCTTTGAATTGTTACCTCTAATGGAAATTAATGACCACATTATTTATATTTAACTAAATAAACATAAATATTGTAATAGTCCATTGAATTCTAAACATTGTTCTAAAATTTATGTGAAATGACGAAAGTTTACATTTAAAATTCATAGGAGAATAATGATACCGAAGTTAAGGAAATTGTCATTTAGCTAACGTTACCAAAGCCATATGTATCAATTTATTTTATATTTATTCCTTATGTGGATTTAACTAAATAATAAAAAGCTTCTTAAAAATAATCAAAATTTATTCTAAGAAAATTAAATTAAGCAACAGTTCTAGTGCTACATATATAACCGAACTTTAATGCTGGTAGACTCCTCTCATTCACCATTCTCGTTTTGCTCCTCTCCTTCACCATCTGTGTTAATATTCTGTCTCATCTTCAACCTATTTATTAAAAATAAGCAAACATAAGATATAAGATATGTACAATGCATATGGAATCAAATCACCAAGAAAAAAAGATAAAACAAATAACAAAAATCACTTTCTACTTTCCTTGACTCCCGTAATAATTAAAAAAACAGAATAAATAAGTAATGTAATTACCGTTTGCATGATTAAGCAGAAGTTGGTTCCTTCATCTTGAAGCATTGCCCATATTCAATATCATTGTCTTGTCTTAATCCAGCTCCATGGAGAAGCGTATCCCACTTCCTCCTTGTGATCGAGAATCTCTCAGTGGAAGGCTTCTTCCTAACTCTTACAATAGAAGTGAAACCGGGTGTGTAGACCATAACCTCTAATCCATTTGTAGAAATGGTGTTCAACACTGCGTTATCAAGTCGTGTCATGAAGTTATTTGTATTCATAGGCTTGTTAAATGCTTGAACCATATCGGTTCTTGACAAAGTTTTCAGAAATAGAAGTGTATATTCACCTTGGGGAACATTTTGGATTCGGTAGAAGTTAGGAATAATGTGGTCTGGCATCTGATTTGAATTTTTTTGTTTCTCCTTACTCCATGGATAATTAGAGTATAGTTAATTTAATAAAATTATATATTTATAGGGCATTATCACATAACATATGTGACTACTCATACTCATACTCATCCAACTACATAAGATTATCATGATTAGATTATATGTATCAGATTTAGTTTGTAATGTTTTAACAGAAATTTTGTAATTTTGTTGGTAATATAGTAAATATTTTAGACATAATTGATATATGGAAGGTTTGAAGTGATAGTTACATACCAGTCAAAATATGTTTTCCAATTTTTAATAACTTATAGCTAAAATTGATCTTGCTTGGAAACATAAGGGTTAAATTTGGGCAAATTTGGTCAAATTGATTATGTATACATATACACTCTTTTTTTTTTTAATAAAGGTAGGGACGATGAAGGTTCAGGCGCTAGACATCCCGACTAGGTCGGCACCCCCGCGACCCTCTCCTTCAAAACCCAAATATAATAAATAAATGAAAAGAATACAAAGAATAGAGGGAATCAAAATAAAGAAAAAAGAAAAGCTAAGAAATTCTAATATGTGCTACGTTAAAAATGTCCTCAAAAACTACGTTAGAACAGACCGCGGGGCATGAGTGCCACCACCGAATCTCAGAGTATACATATACACTATTTGAATTGTTACCTCTAATGGAAATTAATGACCACATTATTTATATTTAACTAAATAAACATAAATATTGTAATAGTCCATTGAATTCTAAACATTGTTCTAAAATTTATGTGAAATGACGAAAGTTTACATCTAAAATGCATAGGGGAATAATAATACCGAATTTAAGGAAATTGTCATTTAGCTAACGCTACCAAAGCCATAATTATCAATTTATTTTATATTTATTTCTTCCATAGATATTTAACTAAATAATAAAAATCTTCTTAAAAATAATCAAAATTTATTCTAAGAAAATTAAATTAAGCAACAGTTCTAGTGCTACATATGTAACCGAACTTTAATGTCGGCTAGACTCCTCTCATACACCATTCTCATTTTGCTCGTCTCCTTCACCATCTATGTTAGCATTCTGTCTCATCTTCAAGCTATTTATTAAAAATAAGCAAACATAAGATATAAGATATGTACAATGCATACGGAATCAAATCACCAAGAAAAAAAAGATAAAACAAATAAAAAAGAAATCACGCTATACTCTCCTTGATTACCGTAATACTTATAAAAACAGAATAATTAAGTAATGTAATTACCGTTTGCATGATTAAGCAGAAGTTGGTTCCTTAATCTTGAAGTAGTGCCCACATTCAATATCATTGTCTTGTCTTAATCCGGCTCCATGGAGAAGCGTATCTCATTTCCTCCTTGTGATCGAGAATCTCTCAGTGGAAGGCTTCTTCCTAACTCTTACAATAGAAGTGAAACCGGGTGTGTAGGCCATAACCTCTAATCCATTTGTAGAAATAGTGTTCAACACTGCGTTATCAAGTCGTGCTATGAAGTTATTTGGATTCATATGTATGTTAAATGCTTGAACCATATCGGTTCTTGACAAAGTTTTCAGAAATAGAAGTGTATATTCACCTTGGGGAACATTTTGGATTCGGTAGAAGTTAGGAATAATGTGGTCTGGCATCTGATTTGAATTTTTTTGTTTCTCCTTACTCCATGGATAATTAGAGTATAGTTAATTTAATAAAATTATATATTTATAGGGCATTATCACATAACATATGTGACTACTCATACTCATACTCATCCAACTACATAAGATTATCATGATTAGATTATATGTATCAGATTTAGTTTGTAATGTTTTAACAGAAATTTTGTAATTTTGTTGGTAATATAGTAAATATTTTAGACATAATTGATATATGGAAGGTTTGAAGTGATAGTTACATACCAGTCAAAATATGTTTTCCAATTTTTAATAACTTATAGCTAAAATTGATCTTGCTTGGAAACATAAGGGTTAAATTTGGGCAAATTTGGTCAAATTGATTATGTATACATATACACTCTTTGAATTGTTACCTCTAATAGAAATTAATGACCACATTATTTATATTTAACTAAATAAACATAAATATTGTAATAGTCCATTGAATTCTAAACATTGTTCTAAAATTTATGTGAAATGACGTAAGTTGACATCTAAAATTCATAGGGGAATAATGATACCGAATTTAAGGAAATTGTCATTTAGCTAACGCTACCAAAGCCATAATTATCAATTTATTTTATATTTATTCCTTCCATAGCTATTTAACTAAATAATAAAAAACTTCTTAAAAATAATCAAAATTTATTCTAAGAAAATTAAATTAAGCAATAGTTCTAGTGCTACATATATAACCGAACTTTAATGTCGGCTAGACTCCTCTCATTTACCATTCTCGTTTTGCTCCTCTCCTTCACCATCTTTGTTAATATTCTATCTCATCTTCAACCTATTTATTAAAAATAAGCAAACATAAGATATAAGATATGTACAATGCATACGGAATCAAATCACCAAGAAAAAAAGATAAAACAAATAAAAAAAATCACTCTCTACTCTCCTTGACTCCCGTAATAATTAAAATAACAGAATAATTAAGTAATATAATTACCGTTTGCATGATTAAGCAGAAGTTGGTGTTGGAAATACTTATTGGAATTAGATCCACAAACCACAAGATCATAAACTCATGTTAATCCATTAAGATCTAAAGCGGAAGCGTACCTGAATACATAGCGCAGCGGATTGAAGAGAATCAGAGACACCTTAGGTTGATTGGTCTTCTAGGGCTAAAAGCAACTAGCACATCTACACTTGATGGGGGAGGCTGTAGATTTAGAATGCTAATGCCCTAGGGACCATAACCCTATATTTATACTGAAAACCTAATTGTCGCAATTACTAATCTGCCCATCATAGTATTAGTAAATTACAACTGGGTATCTACATATATTTAAGCCCATACCCATTATATATGCCACAGGCCCATAAACTAATTTAGATCACTTAATCGGGCCCATACATATGATAGCCCATAATTACAATTATACATGTAAAGCCCATAATGTTGGATTTTAATCCAACAATCTCCCACTGGGCGAAACATGTATATTCCTGTAAATTATGAATCCTTTATGACGTCAAAATATGCTATCATATTTACTATAGGCATATACCAACAATTCTGTCCATTAATCATACTAACATAGAACCAAAGCAGAATCAATCACCTTTAGTGTAACCTTACCAACAATGATCACATATGTTAGCATAATCAAATGACATGAATTAAATATGGATGTGTAGCATGGAAATTACATGTAATGTGACCTTAACATGCCTATTTCCAACTGGTCCTCATTAGTGAGATCAAGACTATAACACTTCCAGAATGGAATAAACTTAAAACTTTATTAACTGGAATCGGTACCGAATAAACAAACATGTCTAAAACTGAAGAGCATCCAAAATACAAACTCCCACTAAACTCAAATTTTCTTAAGCAATTCAAGACCCAAATGAGCAATATGCTCATGAAAGATAATGGGCAATAATCATTAACTGAGCGGATCCATAGAGTTTGTCCTAATATGCTCATTAGACACCGGTCCATTCTGAAATCTCTACTAGATATTTAATTACTAGTAGAACATAAGTGTTGACTTATTGTCATAATATATTATCTTTCTATATCTGAATTGCAGCCTAATGACAATTTCACAGTCAACCAAAAAACTAGATGCCTCATAATGCGCTACAGATATAGCTGCCATGATGGAAGAAATGATTCACCCATCTAATAAACTGAAATGAACTTTAAACAAAATGAGCATCCGATATAATCATAATCAGTATACATAATGATCTGTACTTGATTTGACTATGACATATTATATGCGAGCTTTATTCTATGTGAATAGCGCATGACCTTATTAGCTGCTTTTCTAAAACTTCAAAACTAAAATATTTGCATATCTGCTCATTACCTCAAATATGAATACATATGAGAATGCATACGTACTTGAGCACACAAAAATAATGTATAACTGTTTGGGCACTATTTGAGACTAAAATCGTCTCCTTTAATTATAAGGGTATCACCTGATTTGGAGTTCTCAAATAGAAAAACAAATTTCCTCCCACTGAATCCAAAATATACATAATTATCAAACAAATTCATCTCAAAATCAATGAGACAATAACTTAATGAAATTTGTGATCATAACCAGTTAGCAATGCCATTATAACTTTAAAGAATCTTTTAATGAAGCTAGAAAGAAAGTTTTTTTTACAAATAATGTCTTCTTTTCGTCTGAAGTCTTTGACAAAAATAAATACCTTATATCTTTTCATAATTGTCTTTGAGAAAATTGACAAGATTTGAAAACTCTAAATTAATGGCATCAACCCACAATCGAGAATTGGAACTCCTTAAGGCATTGATAACTCAATACCATCTTTATGTTCTTAGAGATATACAAAATAATGATCAAACATTGTATTTCTCATTTCTCTAGTGAATTTCACTTTACTGACATTTATTCTTGAGGTTGTTGAGATTGTTCTTCTGGATGAGGAATCATTTAACCATATTTCCCCCTGCAAGCTCAACATCCTCAAAAAATCTTGAATTACTTGTCTTCTAAATTCTTAGTAGTGGGAACATAGAATTTAGAAACCCCTATATTCACAGTACCTAATAAAATGACAAACAATCATTCTTCAAAACCAATTTCTTTTCAATTTGTCTATATACATAACCATAGGTTGACAACCCAACACATAAGTGTTTAAGCTAGGCTTTTAAACCTTCTTAATGCTTGGGTCTAAATTGTTTCTTTTATTGGTACTTTAATTAGAATATAACCTGCAATATTCATATCAACTACATGTTTTAAAAAATGGCGACAAGTCTGTTGGTAGATTTTCTTTTTACAGTTGTTTGTTCTCCTTTATTAAAACTGACACAAATTTTAAAATCTGAAAAATCTAGGAACTTGAGAACTTCATCTGATATAAGATTTTCAATTCTCTTTGGAGAAATGAAACTTATATTTAAAATTCTTTTTCATTAATATTCTCAAAATGTGCACCAGTTTGCAAGGTTTCATTATTTTAGAAAACAATATCAAACATATAAAGATTGCCAAATATAAATAAATGTATAGTGTTCATCATAACTAAATTTTGATAAAGACAATTTCCTATTCTTAAACAAACATATTTGAATTTGTTTAAAATAGAAACCAAAATCCACCTAATAGGGTGGTGCAATAAGTCTTCTTCGAATATGAATATACACCGGTCCTCAAATGTAATATTTATATGTATATTGTCAATACTTTCTACCTTAACATTCCCATATAGATGTATCTTTCATCATCAAATGAATGTTAGGTTAGACAACCTCGCACAAACACATCAATATGAATAATAATACCAAAAATATAATTCATCAAGTGTGTTCAAGCATAAAAAATAACCTTAGAACAAACAAAAGAAGTGTATCTTATCATAAATAGATAAAGAACCAGTGCCAATGGTAACTGAATTTTGAAAAAGACTCAATTTCCTATTTCCAAATGAACAATAACCAAACTTGTCCAAAGTAGAAGTAGAAACCAAATTCCGTCTAAAAGACGACACAATAAAAGTCTCATTCAAATCTAAATAAGCACTAGTTTTCAAAAGTAATCTAAATATGCCTATTGCCTCTACTTCTACTGCCTTGCCATCTCCCACATAGATGTGTCTTTCACCATCATTTGGCTTTCGGCAGCTTAGGCAACCCTGCATGGACACACTAATGTGAGTAGTAGCACCAGAATCTACCCACAAAGTATGTCCAGGTATTGAAGATAAATTAACTTCAAAAATTGAGCCCATCTTATATCCTTTTGACCTTATGACAATTATAGCTCATCTTAAATTTATCAAATTGTGCAATAAGATAAATTACAACCTTATACACGAGCATGTCATTAGACAACTGCAACTTAAAGTGTATTTAACTTAAAAGAAAGATGAGACATCTCTATAATGTGCTCCATAATGTTTCATTTTCCTTATCCTTAATGGTATCATCATATTCATTCTTTTCAAATCTTTTCTCAATTTCAGCAAAGAAACCTTATCTGTAGATACCTCATAAGTCAATATAATACCCTTAAAACTTATAGAATGAAACATTTCATGATCATTAGACTCATGCAATTTGACCTTCTCACTTCCAATGATGAATTTTATCATTATCAGTACCGGATGTCATTACGACAGTGAGTTAATCAATTCCTAATACAATGCCCAGATCAACAATATTGAGAACTAACATAATGTTCTCTTTCAAACCTTTAAATAACATCGTTCAATATGCAAATTGAATGAATTATGAGCAAATATAATGGCAGCAAATTCAATAACAAAGAAGTTAACAAGCTCGCATAAGTTATATATATTTGAATTTGGGCAGATAGAAAAATCAAATCATGGCAAATCCCATCACAAGATACCTAGCACGACATTAATATTTTGTCTTTGGACAAAAAATACTAACTCGTAAGTGGTCATCTTGTTGTAGCAATCAAATATTAACAATAAGTCCTGTCAAATAATAAATCATCTTTGGACAAATTTATTATTCACATGGAAAACTAGATAATTGTTACATATTTATTGCCACAGGTGTGTATGTAATTCGGCCAAATATTAGCCTTCCTTTGGGCCGGGTAATATCCGCATTAATTTACAGACACACAAAACTTAATAGATGTTATATATCAAATTAATCTCCACAAGAGAGCCCACTTTGGCGGGATGTTGCTTAAACTAATTTATATAAAACGTCTATAACCATGACTTGAATACAAATGAGACAAGTATACATAATTGACCATAAACAAACTTTAATATTTATATATTGTCATATATAACTTAAAAACCAAAAATATTTTGACAATATATAAATATTTAGTCATAACAAACTCTCATAACAAAAGTATGGTCATCGAAACTAAATAACTGCATAAAATGATTATGCCCAAAATATTTTTTCCTTTAATTCACATAATCGCCCAATATTATATATTTGTCTCAAATAAAATCACAAAAGTTTATTATCAGAAAATTGGGCAAATAAAAAAAATCAAATCAAGGTTAATCTCATTATAAGACACCTAGCACAACATTAATTTTTTTGTCTTTGGACATAAATATTAACTTGTAAGTGGTAATCTTATTGTATCAATCAAATATTAACAATAAATCATATCAAATAATAAACATATCTTTGGATAAGTTTAATATTTACATGAAAACTCAAATAGTTGTTACATATTTAATTGACATCTATACCATGATTTGAAATTTTTTAGAACTTAAAACCGAATCATAAATCAATTTCAAAATCAAAACATTAATGTTTAATAAATACAAAAGTTATTACAAAAATGTTGTAACCGAAACACTAATGTAAGGAATAAATTTTGAAATTGTTACAAAACTTTATTACCAAACCATAAAGAAATAAATACTGAAGTTATTATTAAAATTTATAACCAACACATGAATATGAGGAAATAAATACCAAAATTGTTACAAAAATTTATAACTATTAATGTAACCGAAATACCAAAGTTGTTACAAAAACAATTGTAACCAAAACTTTAATTTGATCAAAATACCAAAGTTGGTACAAATATTTTTTGTAACCGAAATATTAAAACACAAAAACTTCAAAAGTCTAAAATTATGAAGTTTTTATGAATTAAAAACAATATAAAAGACATTAATATCTAAAAATTTTGATTTGTAATAAAACAAATCAACTGAAAAGTTTGAAGAGTTCATCAAATTAAAATCTTTGAATCAATGTTTAAAACCTCAAAAATAAAAATAGATATCATAAGCGATTCTCAATCCATAACATACAAGTAAAAAAAAAACTTGATCCAAAAGCAAGACCATAAGATTTTTCCATGTTTAGAAACAAAGGAAAAAAAAAACGATGTACTGAAAACATTGATAAACTAAAACATAAGAAAACCAAATTTAAAAGAATATTGATATTCAATTGAATGTCTCTGAATCAATTAATATTGATTCCTAAATCGTTAGCTTAAGATTGGCGAAAACCAAAAGAAAAACCTTTCATCGAAGTAAAATAAAATCTCAATGAATCTACCATGAGTAGCTCTGATACCACTTGTTGGAAATACTTATTGGAATTAGATCCACAAACCACAAGATCATAAACTCATGTTAATCCATTAAGATCTAAAGCAGAAGCGTACCTGAATACATAGCGCAGCGGATTGAAGAGAATCAGAGACACCTTAGGTTGATTGGTCTTCTAGGGCTAAAAGCAACTAGCACATCTACACTTGATGGGGGAGGCTGTAGATTTAGAATGCTAATACCCTAGGGACCATAACCCTATATTTATACTGAAAACCTAATTGTCGCAATTACTAATCTGCCCATCATAGTATTAGTAAATTACAACTGGGTATCTACACATATTTAAGCCCATACCCATTATATATGCCACATGCCCATAAACTAATTTAGATCACTTAATCGGGCTCATACATATGATAGCCCATAATTACAATTATACATGTAAAGCCCATAATGTTGGATTTTAATCCAACAGTTGGTTCCTTTATCTTGAAGCAATGCCCACATTCAATATCGTTGTCGTGTCTTAATCTGGCTCCATGGAGAAGCGTATCCCACTTCCTCCTTGTGATCGAGAATCTCTCAGTGGAAGGCTTCTTCCTAACTCTTACAATAGAAGTGAAACCGGGTGTGTAGGCCATAACCTCTAATCCATTTGTAGAAATAGTGTTCAACACTGCGTTATCAAGTCGTGCCATGAAGTTATTTGTATTCATATGCATGTTAAATGCTTGAACCATATCGGTTCTTGACAAAGTTTTCAGAAATAGAAGTGTATATTCACCTTGGGGAAAGTTTTGGATTCGGTAGAAGTTAGGAATAATGTGGTCTGCCATCTGATTTGAATTTTTTTGTTTCTCCTTACTCCATGGATAAGTAGAGTATAGTTAATTTAATAAAATTATAAATGTATAGGGCATTATCACATAACATATGTGACTACTCATACTCATACTCATTCAACTACATAATATTATCATGATTAGGTTATATGTATCAGATTTAGTTTGTAATGTTTTAACAGAAATTTTGTAATTTTGTTGGTAATATAGTAAATATTTTATACATAATTGATATATGGAAGGTTTGAAGTGACAGTTACATACCAGTCAAAATATGTTTACCAATTTTTAATAACTTATAGCTAAAATTGATCTTGCTCGGAAACATTAGGGTTAAATTTGGGCAAATTTGGTCAAATTGATTATGTATACATATAAACTCTTTGAATTGTTACCTCTAATGGAAATTAATGACCACATTATTTATATTTAACTAAATAAATATAAATATTGTAATAGTCCATTGAATTCTAAACATTGTTCTAAAATTTATGTGAAATAACGAAAGTTTACATCTAAAATTCGTAGGGGAATAATGATACCGAATTTAAGGAAATTGCTATTTAGCTAACGCTACCAAAGCCATAATTATCAATTTATTTTATATTTATTCCTTCCATAGATATTTAACTAAATAATAAAAAACTTCTTAAAAAATAATCAAAATTTATTCTAAGAAAATTAAATTAAGCAACAGTTCTAGTGCTACATATATAACCGAACTTAATGTCGGCTAGACTCCTCTCATTCACCATTCTCGTTTTGCTCCTCACCTTCACCATCTTTGTTAATATTTTGTCTCATCTTCAACCTATTTATTAAAAATAAGTAAACATAAGATATAAGATATGTACAATGCATACGGAATCAAATCACCAAGAAAAAAAGATAAAACAAATTAAAAAAAAATCACGCTCTACTCTCCTTGACTCCAGTAATAATTCAAAAAATAAAATAATTAAGTAATATAATTACCGTTTGCATGATTAAGTAGAAGTTGGTTCCTTCATCTTGAAGCATTGCCCACATTCGATATCATTGTCATGTCTTAATCCAGCTCCATGGAGAAGCGTATCCCCCTTCCTCCTTGTGATCGAGAATCTCTCAGTGGAAGGTTTCTTCCTAACTCTTACAATAGAAGTGAAACCGGGTGTGTAGGCCATAACCTCTAATCCATTTGTAGAAATGATGTTCAACACTGCGTTATCAAGTCGTGCCATGAAGTTATTTGTATTCATAAGAATGTTAAATGCTTGAACTATATCGGTTCTTGACAAAGTTTTCAGAAACAGAAGTGTAAATTCACCTTGGGGAACGTTTTGGATTCGGTAGAAGTTGGGAATAATGTGGTCTGCCATCTGATTTGAATTTTTTTTTGTTTCTCCTTACTCCATGGATAATTAGAGTATAGTTAATTTAATAAAATTATATATGTACAGGGCATTATCACATAACATATGTGACTGCTCATACTCATACTCCTTCAACTACACAAGATTATCATGATTAGGTTATATGTATTAGATTTAGTTTGTAATGTTTTAACAGAAATTTTGTAATTTTGTTGGTAATATAGTAAATATTTTAGACATAATTGATATATGGAAGGTTTAAAGTGACAGTTACATATCAGTCAAAATATGTTTTCCAATTCTTAATAACTTATAGCTAAAATTGATCTTGGTTGGAAATATTAGGGTTAAATTTGGTTAAATTTGGGCAAATTTGGTCAAATTGATTATGTATACATATACACTCTTTGAATTGTTACCTCTAATGGAAATTAATGACCACATTATTTATATTTAACTAAATAAACATAAATATTGTAATAATCCATTGAATTCTAAACATTGTTCTAAAATTTATGTGAAATGACGTAAGTTGACATCTAAAATTCATAGGGGAATAATGATACCGAATTTAAGGAAATTGCCATTTAGCTAACGCTACCAAAGCCATAATTATCAATTTATTTTATATTTATTCCTTCCCTAGATATTTAACTAAATAATAAAAAGCTTCTTAAAAATAATCAAAATTTATTCTAAGAAAATTAAATTAAGCAACAGTTCTAGTGCTACATATATAACCGAACTTTAATGTTGGCTAGACTCCTCTCATTCACCATTCTCGTTTTGCTCCTCTCCTTCACCATCTCTGTTAATATTCTATCTCATCTTCAACCTATTTATTAAAAATAAGCAAACATAAGATATAAGATATGTACAATGCATACGGAATCAAATCACCAAGAAAAAAAGATAAAACAAATTTAAAAAAATCACGCTCTACTCTCCTTGACTCCCGTAATAATTCAAAAAACAGAATAATTAAGTAATGTAATTACCGTTTGCATGATTAAGCAGAAGTTGGTTCCTTCATCTTGAAGCATTGCCCACATTCAATATCATTGTCTTGTCTTAATCCAGCTCCATAGAGAAGCGTCTTGTGATCGAGAATCTCTCAGTGGAAGGTTTCTTCCTAACTCTTACAATAGAAGTGAAACCGGGTGTGTAGGCCATAACCTCTAATCCATTTGTAGAAATGATGTTCAACACTACGTTATCAAGTCGTGCCATGAAGTTATTTGTATTCATAGGAATGTTAAATGCTTGAACTATATCGGTTCTTGACAAAGTTTTCAGAAACAGAAGTGTAAATTCACCTTGGGGAACATTTTGGATTCGGTAAAAGTTGGGAATAATATGGTCTGCCATCTGATTTGAATTTTTTTATTTCTCCTTACTCCATGGATAAGTAGAGTATAGTTAATTTAATAAAATTATATATGTATAAGGCATTATCACATAACATATTTGACTACTCATACTCATTCAACTACATAAGATTATCATAATTAGGTTATATGTATCAGATTTAGTTTGTAATGTTTTAACAGAAATTTTGTAATTTTGTTGGTAATATAGTAAATATTTTAGACATAATTGATATATGGAAGGTTTGAAGTGACAGTTACATATCAGTCAAAATATGTTTTCCAATTCTTAATAAGTTATAGCTAAAATTGATCTTGGTTGGAAACATTAGGGTTAAATTTGGTTAAATTTGGGCAAATTTGGTCAAATTGATTATGTATACATATACACTCTTTGAATTGTTACATCTAATGGAAATTAATGACCACATTATTTATATTTAACTAAATAAACATAAATATTGTAATAGTCCATTGAATTCTAAACATTGTTCTAAAATTTATATGAAATGACGTAAGTTGACATCTAAAATTCATAGGGGAATAATGATACCGAATTTAAGGAAATAGTCATTTAGCTAACGCTACCAAAGCCATAATTATCAATTTATTTTATATTTATTCCTTCCCTAGATATTTAACTAAATAATAAAAAGCTTCTTAAAAATAATCAAAATTTATTCTAAGAAAATTAAATTAAGCAACAGTTCTAGTGCTACATATATAACCGAACTTTAATGTCGGCTAGACTCCTCTCATTCACCATTCTCGTTTTGCTCATCTCCTTCACCATCTCTGTTAATATTCTATCTCATCTTCAACCTATTTATTAAAAATAAGCAAACATAAGATATAAGATATGTACAATGCATACGGAATCAAATCACCAAGAAAAAAAGATAAAACAAATTAAAAATAAAATCACGCTCTACTCTCCTTGACTCCCGTAATAATTCAAAAAATAGAATAATTAAGTAATGAAATTACCGTTTGCATGATTAAGCAGAAGTTGGTTCCTTCATCTTGAAGCATTCCCCACATTCAATATCATTGTCTTGTCTTAATCCAGCTCCATGGAGAAGCGTATCTCACTTCCTCCTTGTGATTGAGAATCTCTCGGTGGAAGGCTTCTTCCTAACTCTTACAATAGAAGTGAAACCGGGTGTGTAGGCCATAACCTCTAATCCATTTGTAGAAATGATGTTCAACACTGTGTTATCAAGTCGTGCCATGAAGTTATTTGTATTCATAGGAATGTTAAATGCTTGAACTATATCGGTTCTTGACAAAGTTTTCAGAAATAGAAGTGTATATTCACCTTAGTGAACGTTTTGGATTCGGTAGAAGTTGGGAATAATGTGGTCTGCCATCTGATTTGAATTTTTTTGTTTCTCCTTACTCCATGGATAATTATAGTATAGTTAATTTAATAAAATTATATATGTATAGGGCATTATCACATAACATATGTGACTACTCATACTCATACTCATTCAACTACACAAGATTATCATGATTAGGTTATATGTATCAGATTTAGTTTGTAATGTTTTAACAAAATTTTTGTAATTTTGTTAGTAATATATTAAATATTTTAGACATAATTGATATATGGAAGGTTTGAAGTGACAGTTACATATCAGTCAAAATATGTTTTCCAATTCTTAATAACTTATAGCTAAAATTGATCTTGGTTGGAAACATTAGGGTTAAATTTGGTTAAATTTGGGCAAATTTGGTCAAATTGATTATGTATACATATACACTCGTTGAATTGTTACCTCTAATGGAAATTAATGACCACATTATTTATATTTAACTAAATAAACATAAATATTGTAATAGTCCATTGAATTCTAAACATTGTTCTAAAATTTATGTGAAATGACGAAAGTTTACATCTAAAATTCATAGGAGAATAATGATACCGAAGTTAAGGAAATTGTCATTTAGCTAACGCTACCAAAGCCATAATTATCAATTTATTTTATATTTATTCCTTCCGTAGATATTTAACTAAATAATAAAAAGCTTCTTAAAAATAATCAAAATTTATTCTAAGAAAATTAAATTAAGTAACAGTTCTAGTGCTACATATATAACCGAACTTTAATGCCGGCTATACTCCTCTCATTCACCATTCTCGTTTTGCTCCTCTCCTTCACCATATCTGTTAATATTCTATCTCATCTTCAACATATTTATTAAAAATAAGCAAACATAAGATATAAGATATGTACAATGCATACGGAATCAAATCACCAAGAAAAAAGATAAAACAAATAAAAAAATCACTCTCTACTCTCCTTGACTCCCGTAATAATTAAAAAAATAGAATAATTAAGTAATGTAATTACCGTTTGCATGATTATGCAGAAGTTGGTTTCTTCATCTTGAAGCATTGCCCACATTCAATATCATTGTCTTGTCTTAATCCAGCTCTATGGAGAAGCGTATCCAGGGGCGGATGTAGGGGGGCTTTTGCCCCCCCCCCCCTTCATCCCATTTTTTTTAAAAAAAAAAATTTAAATCCAAACATAAGGGTTAAAGTGCAAAAATACCCCTAATATTTTGGGTCAGGAGCAATTTTATCTCTAACGTCTAAAATGGTACGATTTTATCCCTAATGTTGGAAGCCAAGAGCAATTTTACCCCTAACGTTGATAAATTGGGTCAATTTGAGAAATAATTCATCAAACTGTCTTCTCGGTCATGAATAATAGTGTCTGAAATTGATCCAATTTATTAACATTAGAGGTAAAATTGTTGCAAAATTACAAAATTGATATGCAATTGGTGCAAAATAAAGAAAAAAAAGATTGTATTTTATAATAGTGTCTGAAATTGATCCAATTTATCAACGTTAGGGATAAAATTGCTCTTGGCTACAAACATTAGGGGTAAAATTGCACCATTTTAGATGTTAGGGGTAAAATTGCACCTGACCCAAAACGTTAGGGATCTTTGATACGTAACAACCCAAGAATCCCGGAAATGGATGATTACGAGTCGGAAACATTATAATTTACGTTTTTTAGCAAAAAAAATCATGAAAATAATGTATGACAATTGAACGATTTTGCATTTTTCGTCAACAAAAATTGAACAATTTTCCATTTTTTGTCATAAAAAATTGAACAATTTTACATTTTTTGTCTAAATTTTTTTACGTACAATTTTTCCCCCCGCTCCCTCAAATCCTGGATTCACCACTAAGCGTATCCCACTTCCTCCTTGTGATCGAGAATCTCTTAGTGGAAGGCTTCTTTCTAACTCTTACAATAGAAGTGAAACCGGGTTTGTAGGCTATAAGCTCTAATCCATTTGTAGAAATTGTGTTCAACACTGCTTTATCAAGTCGTGCCATGAAGTTATTTGTATTCATAGGCATGTTAAATGCATGACCCATATCGGTTCTTGACAAAGTTTTAAGAAATAGAAGTGCATATTCACCTTGGGGAACGTTTTGGATTCAGTAGAAGTTAGGAATAATGTGGTCTGCCATCTGATTTGAATTTTTTTGTTTCTTCTTACTCCATGGATAATTAGAGTATAGTTAATTTAATAAAATTATATATGTTTAGGGCATTATCACGTAACATAGGTGACTACTCATACTCATACTAATTCAACTACACAAGATTATCATGATTAGGTTATATGTATCAGATTTAGTTTGTAATGTTTTAACAGAAATTTTGTAATTTTGTTGGTAATATAGTAAATATTTTAGACATAATTGATATATGGAAGGTTTAAAGTGACAGTTACATACCAATCAAAATATGTTTTCCAATTTTTAATAACTTACAGCTAAAATTGATCTTGTTTGGAAACATTAGGGTTAAATTTGGGCAAATTAGGTCAAATTGATTATGTATACATATACACTCTTTGAATTGTTACCTCTAATGGAAATTAATGACCACATTATTTATATTTAATTAAATAAACGTAAATATTGTAATAGTCCATTGAATTCTAAACATTGTTCTAAAATTTATGTGAAATGACGAAAGTTTACATCTAAAATTCATAGGAGAATAATGATACTGAAGTTAAGGAAATTGTCATTTAGCTAACGCTACCAAAACCATAATTATCAATTTATTTTATATTTATTCCTTCCATAGATATTTAACTAAATAATAAAAAGCTTCTTAAAAATTATCAAAATTTATTCCAAGAAAATTAAATTAAGCAACAGTTCTAGTGCTACATATATAACTGAACTTTAATGTCGGCTAGACTCCTCTCATTCACCATTCTCGTTTTGCTCCTCTTTCACCATCTCTGTTAATATTCTGTCTCATCTTCAACCTATTTATTAAAAATAAGCAAACATAAGATATAAGATATGTACAATGCATACGGAATCAAATCACCAAGAAAAAAAGATAAAACAAATAAAAAAATAATTACGCTCTACTCTCCTTGACTCCCATAATAATTAAAAAAAACAGATTAATTAAGTAATGTAATTACCGTTTGAATGATTAAGACGAAGTTGGTTCCTTCATCTTGAAGCATTGCCCACACATCAAAGCTGATCGTGCAGATCTCCGAGCTTTTGAACATGATGCAAGTACGATCTCGATGATTTGAATTGAAATCCTTATATTCATATGAGTGTAGTTTCTAATATCATTCTTAAGTTGCTTTTTGTTGCTTCCTTGTCTACTCTCAAATTTATCAAAAGTAAATATGCATACAGAACTGAAAGAAGCCTATTTTAGTTGAGCTGCTATTACTGGTTCGCAGCCTAGAGATGGACCTTCAATGGAAAAAGGTTGGCAATAATTTAATGAGTTGCAATGAAAACTGATGCTGGTATTAGTAGGGGAATGTCATGGCAGCAAGATCCATGGCTCTTTACGCTTGTTCATGGGCCACCTGGAATAGAGCTATAAGCAAGCCGATGACATCAATTCAGATAACATTTTCTGGGGTTCAATTGATGAAGTAATTACTGCCTAAGATTCAGAAATTTTAGAATAGCAGAGAATAAAAGGAGAAAGCAAATGTTAAAGATAACTTGATATGATATATTAAATGATAGATTGCATAAACTATTGTTTGATCTCCTTGTGCATAATAATTGTTAAAAATTGTGTTTGTATTAGAAGTGATGAGTTCATTTTTTCTATTTTTCTTGATCACCCTTATGGCAATTCTATACTCCATGGGTGTTAATTCAGCTGCACAATTTTATCAATTGATTCCGAAAGTGCAGAGTGAAAGTGATGAATACGTCATATTTGTTTGAAAATTTATTGGTTTAATTAATAAACGTGAGTTGTTGTTTCTTCAATTAATTATGTTTTAAATATTACTGTTAGTTGATTTGAATTTTCACTTCGTAGATAATTATTAATTAACATGTCTATATTAATGTGTTTTTTATAATCATAATTATTATATTAGTTAGTTTTTATAGCTTTATTTAAACAATCATTATTTTTTAAGGACATATATATATGGCTTTTAGAAATAATAATTGATTAAACAAAACTAAAAAAATTTAATAAAACACTAATATAATAGTTATGATTAAAAAAAATAAATACGAGTTCCCTTCAATCCAAATAAAGTGACTAAAAATAAAATATAAATATAATTTTAAAAATAATTTACAATTACCGATACAATTTCCGACACAATTTTTGTTGGTAGATTATTTAAATAGATCACCGACATATATGGGTCGGTGATGTTGTCGGAATGTCCGACGGAATTCTACGACTACAAGTAGTCGGAATTTTCCGACACAAAATCACCGAGAGAAAAATGTGTCGGTCCTATTTTGTGTCGGTAAAAAAATGTCGCAGCGGCTTACCTACGAGGCTATCGCCTACACATCATAATATGTCGGAATTCTGTCGGTGATCATCATCACCGACACAATTTAGGCCATCAACGATAGAATTTTCCGTCGGTGATGCTGATTTTTCTTGTAGTGCTCCTTGTGATCGAGAATCTCTCAGTGGAAGGTGATAGCATATTCCAGTAGAGCGGTAATAATACGATGATAAGTGTGTGTTAGGGTTATGGATATGATCTTTCTAAGTGCTCTAACTCTACTGGACGCTACTACGTAGGGGCAAGTGTACCCCGTCGTATCAAGTAATAATCCGGTTAAGACCAGGTATCAAATCCACGGGATTTAAAATTACAAGTATTAAACTACTCGGTTTTACACGTTATCTAAGCGGTGAATACTTTAGTTGGTTGGGTGACAACTATAAACTACTCCTAAACTACGGGTGAAGACAATTTTCGTGTATTTCAAGCCCTCTTAGAATGATACGGGTGATGATAAGTTATAACCTATGACAAACAACACGAAACATATACGATTAATGATTTACTCTTGCAAAGACGACTATTTATAAACCGAACAACTCCGTGAGGTTCTAGAGTCGTGATTTCCCCTTAAGGCGACTCTAATTCTTAGGATCAGAAACTAGGGCCCGTAAGTTCCGTGGCTCGTCAGTTCCTACGGTTTCCGGTTTGTCAACTCCGGTGAGGCAACACCTATGTGATTCCTAATAGATTTTGGAGCTCGTAAACGACCTACACAATAATCAATTATAAGTATTAAAGCAAGCAATAAACATTAACATGTATAGTGAAAACGGAATCGTAAATCATGTATTATAAATATGGAATACGAAAATACGGGATACAACCAAGCCTAGTACATAGAAAGAGTACAAGCTAATTAACAAGTAGAAAGGGGAGAAGAATCGGCCCTTAAGACTAGCTAACCGGACTCAAAGTCGTCTCTTAGGACTTGGAGGTGGAACTCTCGAGCTTGGTGAATACGGATGGAGCGGAACTTCGGCGGAGTAACGGGAGGATTATACAAGCTCTCAAGGTGTGAGGAACTGTAATACATGGAAAATTGAATACTGAAATGAGTGTTAATCACTCTTACTTATACATCAAGCTCGGGGGTAGAATCGTAAATACACAACTTGCATTATTTCTGCATTTTTCCCAGGACACGCCCCGCGTGGACAGGCAGGCGTCCCGCGTTTTTGCCCATTCCTGCATGAGGATCAGATTCAGGCCTGATGTCATGAACACGCCCCGCGTGGACAGGCAGACGCCCCGCGTGTTTGCCCATTCCGTTGATAATTGACTGTGTGTGGATCAGATTCAGACTATTTGTCATAGCCACGCCCCGCGTAGGTTGGAGTATGCCCCGCGTGGTTGAGCCTCTAGAGTTCAATCGCTTGAATCATGTCTTTGGCGCCCCGCGTGGCTTGGAACACGCCCCGCATGTGTCGGTGGATTTTACTCCTTTGCTTGTACGTGCGAAATACAATTCTCGACAGCCGAGTTAGCTTGACGCTTATTTTTTCGAAATTAACTGAAAACAAAGGAAATTGATCAAAAGCATAAAATTTATTTTTATTTTGTTATTTTATTAAAAACACATTATTTTTGTAATTAAACTCACTTATTTAGTCCATAGTTAAACCGTAATTCACGCTAAAAGATAGGGACAAAATGCCCCTATCAACCTCCTCGGACTTTAAAGTTTTACTTGTCCTCAAGTAAAAGAAATCGAAAGATAAGGGATTGAGACAATTAAGAAACAAACTTCCGGTTGGTTTTACCAAGTGCGTGATTTCGAAGCTAAAGTTTTGCGAAAAGTTTTCGGCAAGTACTTACGCAAGCGAATGAGTGACCAAAACTTATTTGAAACCTCCATGATCAAACTTAATAGGCAATATTAATGGGGATAGATTATCTTTTGAGAACCTGATTGTACCTCACAAAGGGATTTCACTCTTACGCTCAAACTTTGGTGGGTTGGTGTCTTTGTGCTCTTCTTTGTACTTACTCGAATCACTTTGAGTTTGCATTTTCATCCGGGTTTTTCCTCCTATGTTATGGTTTAGGCAATATTAAAAATGAACCCGGAGGGGGGTTGTAATGTGGGTGGCTTTTTTAGCGGTTAATTTTTTAGAAACTCGAGTCCAAATACCATTTTGATGATCGCATCGCTTTTTCATTTTGGCCTTAGCAAGCTTGTAAAATATAACTTGAAATTGCTCGGGTAGAGCTTCGGAATGCCTTTTTGCTCTTTATTATATATTTTTTTTCTTTTTCTTTTTCTTTTTATTTGAGAGCGGCACAAAAACGATTTCGAAGATTTATTGTGCTTTCTTGTTAAGGCCTCGCTTTGTTTTGGGTAATTCCGATGCGGTTGATTTTTTTTTTGGGTATTTGACCAAGAGGAAAAAGGGTTAAATGTTAAAAAGGTGTTAGCAAAGAAGTCGGCTAATAGGCTCGAGGGCGCTTCCTAAAGGTTAATGAAAACAAGAAAAATAATTAAGAAAGGAATTAGCCTAAATGCGTCCATTTTATCATCTATTGCCCTTCTTACCTGTCACGACCCAAACCAGGCCATGACCGGCGCATAAATTAAGTAATCTTTAATCTATGCTAGCCTTAATTCTGAACTAATAGAAATTCCAAAATTTACTAACAGGATATCAAAGTCATCTCAATTACATCAATAAACCTTAAAAGAATCAAACTAATCAAATCAAATCTTAATAATCAAAAGTCTCCAAAAATAAGATAAAGCTAAATCATTAAGCAGTCTCCTTCAACATCAATCCAAGGGTTACCTCACGAACAGGGACCTTAATCTGAAAAAGAAATATTCAATGTGGTATGAGATTTTTGTCTATACGAGCGAAAACCTCAGAGAGCAGTAGCTATAGCACACAGCAGAAAGGAACAGGCAGACATGCTGATACTTTTAAATTATGACAAATATAGTTTCAAATATAGTATTCAAAATCAGTTAAACATAATGGTCAATATTAGATAATCAAATCAAAGTACTGGTAATCAATTGTCAAAAATAATACTGAAGCCTTTCATAATATCAGATATTAGAATAATCAGAAAATAAGACAAAAGCTTTAAAACACATGGTACAGTGTAACAGAGTGGTGATACTGCACACCACCAGGGCCAGATAAATGGTAAGCGCTACCAATAACAGATACAGATAACAGATAATTTCCTTCACTGATCTTATGCATGACTCTAATGCTGACACAACTGACGACAAACTGACAACTGACAACCTGACTCAAAGACAAATGCAAAGTCCTAATCTTATGAAGAACGGTGAGAGGCCAAATAACAGATACAGATATACTGAGCACTTGTACCAGTGTGAAAACATGTAATATACATATATAAATCAGAAAATCATAACTTATTGAGCAAATTATCAGATTTCAAAAATAAAAGTAATAACTGCGATAAATCGCGTATCAAAAGGTACAGATCATATCAAATCAAATTTTAATAATTTCAGAGTAACTGATAATAAAACAAATCGAATATAAAGGCCTGTTCCCGGAAGATACGCTCTAATACTAAGGATATTTAGTAAACACCAGGTTCAAAATATACGTTTTTATGAAAGAAAATATACAGTCAAATGCTAATTTTTGATAAACCGTTTTTCAGTCTGATATTTCAATCAAATAGGGTCATGTACTATAATTACCACTCATTTGAAATACGAAAAAAATGCTTGGTCTAAGATCACAACTGCCTGTCAGTTAAGCGTCTGGGAGAAATTCTGAAGTTCCTAAATCACGGATAACGAAGCCCAAATAAATTATTCTAAACTCAGTTGAACTAAATTATTAAAGGACAATTGATCTAAAGAAAGAAATTAAGTTCCAAATAGGGAGTTTTTTGGTTAAAACGAAAATAGAGTAACTATAAGACTATAATTAATTCATGGAAGCTAGTTGAAAGAAAAGAAAAGCAATTAATTTCATGGCACACAACCTATATATATATATATAGATTAAAGTATTGTTTTCTTTCATTCTTTTTTTGTTTCAGAAATTGGGTTTGGATCAAATAAATGAGACAAAAATAATTAATTCACCTGCCAAACAAAATATAGTAATGAAAGGTCTTTTGCTTTTGTTTTTTTTTCTTTTCTTTCTCCTGTTTCAGAAAATGGGTTTTCAATACATTTTTTTTTTTCTGCTACAACTTGAAAACAATTTAAAAGAATTGAAACTAATTAAAAGTGGACTTAATAGGTTACACGCAAAAGTTAGCCTAGGGAACATCAATTAAGTCTAGGAAAAGATCTTCAATCTTTGCAGCAAAAAAGAGAATAGTGGCGAGAAGTCCAATTGAAAAGACAGCCTTTTGAAATAGAATAGTAGGATCACAATGGTATATAGAAGAAATCGGACAAATAACCAAGGGACTAACCTGAACAGTTTAAGGAGCTTTACTCAGAGTACATTAACCAGTGAAAATTATTTTGATGAAGTAGAGAGAAGGAGGACGGCGGCTCTTGAACCAAGAAGAGAAGAGCAGGTTATTTCTTTTCTTTTAGGGTTAGTTGAGTGAGGAGTGAGTAGTTTTAGGAAGGTTAATTTGATTAGGTAAAATAAAATAAAGGTGGGTAATTTTTATAAAAGTAATAATAATAATAATAATAATAATTGATAAAACTATGATCATTACATTCTTCCCCTCTAACAGAAATTCGGTCCCCGAATTTAATTTACGAAAAATACTAACCTGAAATATCAAACAAATGGGGATATTTGGTTCGCATCTCAGATTCAGTCTCCCAAGTGGCTTCACTACTAGAGTGGTTTTGCCAAAGAATTTTGACTAAAGGAACTTCTTTGGATCGCAGCTTGCGGACTTGGCTATCTAAGATCTTTATTGGTTGCTCGTCATATGACAAATCATCTCTAACTTGTATAGCTTGTGGTTGCAGAACATGAGAAATATCTGGAATATATTTTCTAAGCATCGATATATGGAATACCGGGTGAACCTTAGAGAAATCAGGTGGAAGCGCTAACCGATATGCAACTGCACCAATTCTTTCAAGAATCTCAAACGGGCCTACATAACGCGGACTCAATTTTCCTTTCTTGCCGAAGCGCATAATTCCTTTCATCGGAGAGACCTTCAGAAACACATGATCACCGATCTGAAATTCTACATTCTTACGCATTGGATCAACATAACTCTTTTGCCTACTCTGAGCTGTCAAAAGTCTCTCACGGATAACACGAACTTTGTCTGAAGTCAACTGTATCAACTCGGGTCTAGTGAGTCTCCTTTCTCCAACCTCATCCCAACAAATCGGCGACCGACACTTACGACCATACAAAGCTTCATAAGGTTCCATCTCAATGCTAGCTTGATAACTATTGTTATAGGCAAACTCCACCAAAGGTAAATGATGATCCCAATTTTGACCAAAATCAAAAATACAAGCTCGAAGCATATCTTCTAAGGTCTGAATAGTCCTCTCTGACTGTCCGTCCGTCTGGGGATGAAAAGCGGTGCTAAATTGAAGTTTTGTACCAAGTGCTTCTTGAAATTTCTTCCAAAACCGAGAAGTGAATTGAGTACCACGATAAACTGAAGTTTTGTACCAAGTGCTTCTTGAAATTTCTTCCAAAACCGAGAAGTGAATTGAGTACCACGATCCGACACAATAGAGACTGGAACTCCATGAAGTCTAACAATCTCATCAATGTATAACTAAGCAAGCTTAGAGAAATCATAAGTTATCTTCATATGAAGAAAATGAGCAGACTTAGTTAAACGGTCGACTATCACCCAAATGGAATCGTACCCTCCTCTAGTGCGAGGCAATCCTACCACGAAGTCCATAGCAATATTCTCCCACTTCCACTCAGGAATGGGTAATGGTTGGAGCAACCCAGACGGTCTCTGATGTTCTACCTTGACTTGTTGACAAGTAAGGCATTTAGCAACAAAGTCTGCAACATCTCTCTTTATTCCGCTCCACCAGTATAACTCCCTTAAATCTCTATACATCTTAGTGGAACCAGGATGAACTGTATAAGCTGAACAGTGTGCTTCCTCCAAAATTTCTCTTTTTAAATCATCAACATCAGGGACACACAGTCTAGTCCCATAACGAAGAACTCCATTATCACCAATCACGAAGTCTTGAACCTTACCCTGACAAACACCATCCCTAACTTTACACAATTGAGGATCTTCTTGTTGGGCTGCCTTGATTCTATCTAATAGAATAGGTCTAACATGAAAATGAGCTACCAACGCTTCAGATGTTGCCTCAAATTCCACTCCTTGATTAATCAATTCATGAATATCACCAATCAAAGGTCTCCTCGCTATAGAAAGATGAGCTAAGCTACCCAACGATTTCCTACTTAAAGCATCTGCTACAACGTTTGCTTTCCCTGGATGGTACTGAATTGTGCAATCATAATCCTTGAGAAACTCCACCCATCTTCTCTGCCTCAAATTCAAATCACGCTGATCAAAGATGTATTTGAGACTTTTATGGTCAGTGAAAATCTCACATGTCTCCCCATACAAGTAATGTCTCCATATCTTCAGCGCAAAGATCACTGCTGCCATTTCCAAATCATGAGTTGGATAATTCTTTTCATGCTGCTTTAATTGGCAAGAAGCATATGCAATCACATGACCATGTTGCATCAATACACAACCCAGAACAACCCTTGAAGCATCACAAAACACTGTGTAGCCCCCCGATCTAGATGGAAGAGCTAACACTGGTGCTGAAGTCAAATGAACTTTCAATTCTTCAAAGCTCTTCTCACACGCTTCTGACCACTGAAACTTCACATTCTTCTGGGTTAACTTGGTTAAAGGAGAAGCTATTCAAGAAAAGTCTTGCACAAAACATCGATAATAACCCGCTAACCCAAGAAAACTTCGAATCTCCGACACTGAACTAGGCCTTGGCCAATGAAGAACAGCATCAACCTTCTTCTGATCAACACTCACCCCATCTTTGGATACTACGTGCCCTAAGAATGCGACACTATCCAACCAGAATTCACATTTTGAGAACTTGGCATACAACTGGTTCTCTCTTAAGGTCTGAAGAACAAGCCTCAGATGCTGCTCATGTTCTTCTTTACTTTTAGAATACACCAGAATGTCATCTATGAACACTATCACAAAACGATCAAGGAAGGGCTTAAACACCCTATTCATTTGATCCATAAAAGCTGCAGGGGCATTAGTGAGACCAAAAGGCATCACTAGGAATTCATAGTGACCATACCTAGTCCTGAAAGTTGTCTTAGGTATGTCAACATTTTTAACCCTCAACTGATGATAACCGGACCTCAGATCGATCTTAGAAAAGTACTTTGCACCCTGGAGCTGATCAAATAGATCATCAATCTGAGGAAGAGGGTATTTGTTACGTATTGTGACCTTGTTCAACTGTCGATAATCAATGCACAATCTCATTGATCCATCCTTCTTCTTCACAAACAATACAGGAGCACCCCAAGGAGAGACACTAGGGCGGATGAACCCCTTGTCAAGCAAGTCTTGCAGTTGTTCCTTTAACTCCTTTAGTTCAGCAGGAGCCATTCGGTAAGGAGGCATAGATATGGGTCTTGTTTCGGGTGCTAAGTCAACACAGAAATCGATTACTCTCTTAGGTGGCAAACCTGGCAAATCTTCAGGAAAGACGTCCATAAACTCATTCACCACATCAACATTCTCCAACTCGATACCCTTGGCTTGAGTATCCTTAACATAAGCTAGAAACCCTTCACAGTTCTTATACAACAATCTTCTTGCGGTAATAGCAGAAATAAGACTATGAGGAGCCATGCTACGATCTTCTTGAAATTGAAATTCTATCTCCCCAGGAATTTTGAAAGTTACTAACTTGCTATAACAGTTTAAAGAGGCATGATATGAGGCTAACCAATCCATTCCCAAAAGCACATCAAAATCTAACATTTCAAGTAATACAAAAGATCAGCTAAGAGTTCCCTTTCCCCTACTTTTACTAAGCAATTCTTAAAAGTTAGATTTATGTCAAGGACATCTCCTATAGGTGTTGCCACAGATAAAGGACAATCTAACATAGTGGGTGGTACACCAAATTTCATAGAAAAACAAGGAGAAACAAAGGAATGTGTAGCACCAGGATCAATCAAAACTCTAGCATCAAATGAACATACAGAAATGGCACATGTCACCACTGCATTAGATGCCCGAGCATCCTGCTGTGTCAGAGCAAAGGCTCTAGACTAACCTCGACCTGCTGTTGCATGATTAGGAGCTGAATTGGGACCTCGACCACCCTGACCTCGACCTCCTAAACTCTGGCCTCTACCACCATACTGAGAAGATGGCTGGGTACCGATAAAAGGCGTAGAAACTGTATCCTGACCCACAGCTAGTGTTGTGTTACTGCTTGGGCAATCCTTTCTTTTATGTCGCACCTGACCACAACCAAAACAAGCCCCAGTTGCTCGATGGCACGGAGAGTTACCATGGAATTTACCGCAAAGCTGGCAAGTAGGGAATGTTGATCTAGAGGAACTTTGACTATTCTGAGTACCAGTAGACTGAGCTCTCTGACCATATCTCTGATTATTCTTGGAGTATTGCCCTCCTTGACCAGGTAAGGATTGGGACCTATGAGATACTGAATAGTTACTTCCCTTACTATGCTGACCATTCTGGTTGTCATATCGAGCACGTTTGTTCTGATCACGAGCCCTACGTTGATCATCAAACATCTCCATCTGCCTGGATCGATCCACCACCTCCTCAAAGCTAGACAATCGTAGAGGAGCAATTCGATCTAACAGTCTGTCCCGAAGTCCCCTCTCAAACCTCCTTGCCTTCCTCTCCTCAGTTGGAATAAGATGCTCACCAAAACGAGCAAGTCGAGTGAATTTCATTTCATATTCACTCACAGTCATACCACCCTGCTTCAGCACTTCAAACTCTAAAGCTTTAGCTTCCTTAACACTAGGAGGAAGGAACCTCTCTAAGAAAGAATCACGGAACTGTGGCCAAAGGAAAGCGTTATCAAGTGCATTCCCTCTCTTGGAAAGATACCAACTACGTGCCACTCCTTGTAACTGATTCCCTGCTAACAATACCATACTAGCACTGGTGCACCCCAAGACCTCATAACATTTGTCCATAGCATCCAGAAAATCCATAGGATCTGTTACAGAATCCTCACCCGAAAACTTTGGAGGTTGTAACCTCAAGAAGTCACTAAGATCCTGTAATTGAGCTCTATCATTAGGTATAGCAGATCCTGTAGTTCTTGGTTGTCTGTTTTCCCCTACCACATTTGTTAGCCTTTCAACTGCTTGAAAGACCCCTTGCAATCCAGCAGCCAAATCAGTGTTAGATATTTGAGCAGGCTGAGAGGCTGAAGCTGTACGAGTAGGCTGAGATGACCCTCCAGCTGGTTGGAATATTGGTTCAGATGTTGGAGCTGCTCCTCCAATAGCGTGAGAAGCTCCCCCATCAAGTTGGGATGAATTCTCGACGGTCACCCTACTCCTAGTACTAACATTAACCGTATTCTTGCCTCTTCTTCTTCCTTTAGGAGGCATGATTACCTATCCATGCAGCAGAATTAGACACTTTAGCAAATGATGTATTGAAAATGAGTAAATAGGAAGACCCAGATAGATATGCAAGATAAGGGATACAAACAAAACACGTGAATCCTATACAGTAAGTTTATAAGAACCTAAACCTAGGCTCTGATACCACCTTTGTCACGACCCAAACCAGGCCATGACCGGTGCATAAATTAAGTAATCTTTAATCTATGCTAGCCTTAATTCTGAACTAATAGAAATTCCAAAATTTACTAACAGGATATCAAAGTCATCTCAATTACATCAATAAACCTTAAAAGAATCAAACTAATCAAATCAAATCTTAATAATCAAAAGTCTCCAAAAATAAGATAAAGCTAAATCATTAAGCAGTCTCCTTCAACATCAATCCAAGGGTTACCTCACGAACAGGGACCTTAATCTGAAAAAGAAATATTCAATGTGGTATGAGATTTTTGTCTATACGAGCGAAAACCTCAGTGAGCAGTAGCTATAGCACACAGTAGAAAGGAACAGGCAGACATGCTGATACTTTTAAATTATGACAAATATAGTTTCAAATATAGTATTCAAAATCAGTTAAACATAATGGTCAATATTAGATAATCAAATCAAAGTATAGGTAATCAATTGTCAAAAATAATACTGAAGCCTTTCATAATATCAGATATTAGAATAATCAGAAAATAAGACAAAAGCTTTAAAACACATGGTACAGTGTAACAGAGTGGTGATACTCCACACCACCAGGGCCAGATAAATGGTAAGCGCTACCAATAACAGATACAGATAACAGATAATTTCCTTCACCGATCTTATGCATGACTCTAATGCTAACACAACTAACGACAAACTGACAACTGACAACCTGACTCAAAGACAAATGCAAAGTCCTAATGTTATGAAGATCGGTGAGAGGCCAAATAACAGATATAGATATACTGAGCACTTGTACCAGTTTGAAAACATGTAATATACATATATAAATCAGAAAATCATAACTTATTGAGCAAATTATCAGATTTCAAAAATAAAAGTAATAACTGTGATAAATCACGTATCAGAAGGTACAGATCATATCAAATCAAATTTTAATAATTTCAGAGTAACTGATAATAAAACAAATCGAATATAAAGGCATGTTCCCGGAAGATACGCTCTAATACTAAGGATATTTAGTAAACACCAGGTTCAAAATATACGTTTTTATGAAAGAAAATATACAGTCAAATGCTAATTTTTGATAAACCGTTTTTCAGTCTGATATTTCAATCAAATAGGGTCATGTACTATAATTACCACTCATCTGAAATACGAAAAAAATGCTTGGTCTAAGATCACAACTGCCTATCAGTTAAGCGTCTGGGAGAAATTCTGAAGTTCCTAAATCACGGATAACGAAGCCCAAATAAATTATTCTAAACTCAGTTGAACTAAATTATTAAAGGACAATTGATCTAAAGAAAGAAAATAAGTTCCAAATAGGGAGTTTTTTGGTTAAAATGAAAATAGAGTAACTATAAGACTATAATTAATTCATGGAAGCTAGTTGAAAGAAAAGAAAAGCAATTAATTTCACAGCACACAACTTTTATATATATATATAGATTAAAGTATTGTTTTCTTTCATTTTTTTTTGTTTCAGAAATTGGGTTTGGATCAAATAAATGAGACAAAAACAATTAATTCACCTGCCAAACAAAATATAGTAATGAAAGGTCTTTTGCTTTTATTTTTTTTTTCTTTTCTTTCTCCTGTTTCAGAAAATGGGTTTTCAATACATTTTTTTTTGTGCTACAACTTGAAAACAATTTAAGTGCGGGGTTGCACGGCCCTCCGCGGGATTAAAATGACGTGTATTCCAAAGACGTCGTAAAAGAAATGGAAACAAAAACAAAATAGAAAAATAAAAAATGAAATTAAAGAGAAACAATCACGGTATAGGTCTGGTCTTATGCGAGGCGTACCCACTAGGGGCGCTCCTAGGAAGAGGTGTATGTTGTGTGCTTTTTGGGCAGAGACTCGGATACGTGGGGCGTGCCCAGAGGGACGCTCCGCGTAAGAGGTGTAAAAACGGGGGATTACGAGCAGTGGCTCGAATACGCGGGGCGTGCCCAGACGGACGCTCCGCGTAAGAGGTGTAAAAATGGGGAATTACGGGCAATGGCTCGGATACGCGGGGCGTGCCCAGAGGGCCACTCCGCGTGATCCGAGTTTGCGGCCAATATGTAAAACAGAAGGTGGTTCACGTGGGGCTGGCTGAAAGAGGTGCTCCGCGTGAACCTTATTTGTGGTTTTAAATGAGCAAAAACTTGAAAGAAGATGCACACGAAGAGAAATAACTGGAAAAGCGTATATGAAAAAGGTTTGGAGAATGCAAACCGGTTCTACGTTTATAGTCATAGTAGCTCGACTTTTGTGCGTGCGTGCTTATGGAGTTCGGAGATGCGCGGTTTCGCCATGTTGTGGAAGAGCTCCGCCTCGGTATATTTTCAATCGGTGGCAGTTTACCTGTTGGATTATGTTGTCGGGATGTTGGATTTCTACCACTCCGGATGGGTGTGCATTGACGACCGTGTATGTCCCCTACCATCGACTTTTCAATTTTCCAGGGAACAAACAAAGACGGGGGTTGTATAAGAGAACTTGGTCCCCCTTGTTGAACTCCCAAACTTGCACGTGTTTGTCATGCCACTTTTTCGTACGCTCCTTGTAAAGTTTGGCATTTTCGTATGACCCTAGACGAAGTTCATCTAGAGCATTGAGTTAAAGGAGACGATGTTCCCCTGTAACCTGCACATCAAAATATAGAAATTTAAGAGCCCAATATGCCTTATGCTCTAATTCCACCGGTAAGTGACAAGATTTCCCGAAAACCAATCAATAAGGTGACATTCTGATGGGCGTTTTAAACGCCGTGCGGTAGGCCAAATAGTGTCATCGAGCTTTAGGCTCCAATCTTTCCTAGAGGTGCTAACCATTTTTTTCCAAAATGCGTTTTAATTCGCGGTTGGAAACCTCAACTTGTCCACTAGTTTGCGGGTGGTAGGGTGTGGATACTCGGTGTGCAACCCCGTATTTATGTAAGAGTTGATCAAATTGACGGTTGCAAAAGTGGGAACCCCCATCACTAATAATAGCCCGAGGGGTCTCGAACTGAGTAAAAATGTTTGTCTTAATGAATTTTCCCACCACCTTAGAATCGTTTGAGGGCAAGGCAACGGCCTCCACCCATTTAGAGATATAGTCAACGGCCACTAAAATGTAGGCGTTGTTATGCGACTTAGGGAAAGGTCCCATGAAGTCTATCCCCCAAACATTGAAGAGTTCACAAACTAGGATTCCTTGTTGGAGCATTTCATTTTTACGGGAGATGTTCTCGCTCCGTTGACAAGAGTCACATGACTTGACGAAGTCTTGGGAATCTTTGGACATGGTGGGCCAATAAAAGCCACATTGCTAGACTTTTTCCATAGTTCGACTTGGGCCAAAATGGCCCCCCGGCTCTTGGGTGTGGCACATGTGTAATACATGGTTTACCTCTTCCTCCGGTATGCACCTACGAATAATATTGTCAGCACAAGATTTGAACAAAAAGGGTTCTTCCTAAAAATAATTCTTAGCATCGTGAAAGAACTTCTTACGTTGCTCATAAGTAAGGTGTGGGGGGAGAACATTACCGGCCTTGTAGTTTGCCATGTCGGCATACCAAGGTAGAGGGGTTACCGCGTAAAGTGTCTCGTCGGGAAAGGTCTCCTTGATCTCCACAAGTTCCGGAGATTCGGTTTTCTCGTTTTGCAAACGGGAAAGGTGGTCGGCCACGACATTCTCCACTCCTTTTTATCTTTTATTTCAATGTCGAATTCTTGGAGGAGGAGAATCCATCGTATCAACCGAGGTTTGGCATCTTGCTTGGTCATTAAGTACTTAAGAGCTGCGTGGTCAGTGTATACAATATTTTTTTATAACACAAGATAGGATCTAAATTTATCAAAAGCAAAAACGACCACAAGCATCTCTTTCTCCATGATTGAATAGTTTTGTTGGGCCTCGTTGAAAGTTTTACTTGCATAGAACATTGGGCGGAAAAGTTTATCCACCCGTTGGCCCAAACAAGCACCGACTGCCAAATCACTAGCATCGCACATTAGTTCAAAGGGGAGATCCCAATTGGGTTTCACCATGATGGGCGCGTTAATTAGTTTTTCTTTAAGCGTATTAAATGCAATTAAACACTCGGAAGAAAAATTAAATTCCGCATCCTTGAGGAGGAGTTGGGTCAAGGGGGTTGCTATTTTAGAAAAATCCCTAATGAATCTCCTATAGAAACCCGCATGACCTAAGAAACTCCGGATCCCTTTTACATTGATTGGTGGAGGCAATTTCTCAATCACCTCAATCTTGGCCGGATCGACCGCGATTCCCTCCCTGGACACTTTGTGTCCTAACACGATACAATCTTGAACCATAAATTGACACTTTTCCCAACTAAGAGCGAGATTAGTGTCCTCACATCGTTGAAGGACCTTATCAAGATTGTTTAAGCAATTTTCAAAAGACGACCCAAAAACCGAAAAATCGTCCATGAAGTCCTCAATCATTTCGGAGAATATAGCCGTCATGCAACGTTGAAAGGTGGCGGGGGCATTACAAAGCCCGAACGGCATCCGTCTATATGCAAACGTCCCATAAGGACAAGTGAATGTTGTTTTTTCTTGATCTGAAGGATCAACGGGGATTTGCATATAGTCGGATAGGCCATCGAGGGTACAAAAGAATTTTTGCCCCGCCATTCTCTCCAACATTTGGTCAATGAATGGCAAGGAAAAATGATCTTTCCGGGTGGCTTCGTTAAGTTTTCTAGAGTCGATACATACCCACCACCCCGTTACTTTTCATGTGGGGATTAATTCCCCTTGATCATTTTCTGTCACCGTTGTGCCCCCTTTTTTGGGAACGCATTAGACCGGACTAACCCATTGACTATCGGAGATAGGAAAGATTATACCTGCGTCGAGGAGTTTGATTACCTCAGCCTTCACTACCTCTTTCATGTTCGGGTTAAGTCGTTGTTGCGGTTGCACGGAGGGTTTGACTCCATCTTCCATAAAGATGCGGTGTGTGCAAATGGTGGGGCTAATCCCTTTGATGTCGTGAATGGTCCATCCAAATGCGCCTTTGTGTCTTTGTAACACCGCAATCAATGCTTCCTCCATTTCCTCTGTCAAGAGAGAAGATATGACAACGGGTAAGAAACTAGGAGGTTGTAAAAATACATATTTCAAATTAGGAGGCAAGGGTTTAAGTTCCAAAGTTGGGGGCTCTTCGAGAGACCACTTTGGCTTCGCTTTGTTATCCCGATCCAAACCCTCGAACCAGTTCCTCGCCAACAAACATTGTTCTATCTCGGAGGAGTATTCAAACGGTTTATTCAATGGCTCCTCATCCACGTGCTCACTTTTGTTTGAATCCAAAGAGGCTTCCATGGAAGGCCTATCACACAAACTCTCAACAAACAGATCAATAGAGTCCGCGGAATTTAAAAAATTACAATCCTCCATAGTATGAGAGGGGAATTTCATGTAGTTGTATACATTAAATTCTACCTCTTCGTCTTGCAACCATAGTATAAGCTTACCTTCATGGACGTCGATGAGATTCCTACCCGTTGCAAGAAATGAGGAGGATCGGTACCGAATCATCTTCCACCATGTCAAACACTACGAAATCGACGGAGAAAATAAACTTGTCCACTTTCACTAAGACATCCTCCACAACTCCTTTCGGCCGGGCGATTGATCTATCGGCCAATTGAAGCGTCATGTTGGTAGGCTTTGGCTCTCCCAAACCAAGCTTCCTAAAAACGGACAAGGCATTAGATTGATACTAGCACCTAAATCACATAAAGCTCTACTAAACTCAACATTACCAATTGTGCATGGGATGGAAAAACTTCCTAAGTCTTTGAGTTTAGGTGGGAGTTTATTCATTATAATCGCGGAGCATTCCTCCGTTAGCGCTACCGTTTCATTTTGTTCTAACTTCCTCTTTTTGGCGAGGATTTCTTTAAGAAACTTTTCATAGGTGGGCATTTGTTCCAACGCCTCCGCAAACGGGATATTAATGTCAAGTTTCTTAAAAATTTCCAAAAACTTGCCGTATTGGTGATCCAATTTTTCCCTTTTTTGTCTTTGTGGAAATGGGAGCTTCAGTACATAAGTCCTAATTGGATCACTAACAACTTTATTATTGTCCGAGGAAGTCATGGGTTTCGGGTCCAAACCGGGGTTGCTTACCGCTTCCGATTCGTTACTTACCTTTGGAGCGGTTGGAATCGCCTTTGGAACCAGTGGCTCCAAACCCTTACCGCTACGGAGTGTAATCACTTGCGCGGTCTCCCGATTCTTGGACCTTGGGTTTTGTTCGGTATTGGTTAGGAGAGGACCGTGTTGTCTCTCTTATTTTTGGCGATTCAATTGGGCCACTTGATGCCCCAAATCCCTACAAAAAGCCTCATTGTCAGAAAGACGGGAAGATATTTCCTTAAGGAGATTAATTACCGTAGAGTCTTGCATGTTGTCAGGAGGTTGAGAAGTTTGTGCTCCTTGGGCATTGGGGGATTGACCCAAACCTTGCTCCTTGTATTCATTATTAAATCCGGATGGGGGCTTCAACACATTTTGATTGTTTCCATAAGACAAACTCGGGTGTTGGTGTTGAGGCCTCCATCCGTTGCTATTATTATTACGGTGGTGATAAGCATTAAGGTTATGATAGGAGTTATAATTAGAATTGTACCTTGGTTGTCCCCTTACATAACTTACGCTCTCGGCATCGCCGGCGAAAGGGCTACCGACGTGGCACTCTTGACTATGATGGTCATCACCGCAATACGAGCACATAAGGACTTGTGCAGATTGTTTGAGGCTCATTTGTGCCATTAAGGCATCTAGCTTCTTATTCATCTCAACCATGGATATTTTGGGAGCCTCGTCTTCCACGGAAAATGATTGATGTCACGAGGGTCCGGCAAGCCAATCTTCTTGCCATTGGACGCTTTTTCTAGCTAAGTCGTTGATAAGTTCATAAGCCTCGCTTACCGATTTCCTAAACAAATCCCCACATGCGGCAGAATCCACGGTTGCACGATTAGTGGGAGTTAAACCATGATAGAAGGTACTTACAAGATCGTGCTTGGGGATGTCATGATGCGGGCACTTTCGGAGCAACTTTCGGAACCTAGCCCAAGCTGAGTGAAGGGCCTCATATTCAAGTTGCCTAAAGGAAGTGACATCATTTCTCAACTTAACCGTTTTGGACGGCGGGAAGTAGTAGGAAAGGAACTCCTTCTCAAGCTCCTCCCACGATGTAATTGATCCCACCTCCAACGAGTGCAGCCATTCCAACGCTTGGCCTGTCAAAGAAAAAGGAAAAAGTTTTAGACGTACGGCCTCAACCAGGACACCATTTTGCCGAGAAGTATCGGCACACATAAGAAATTTATCAAGATGTTCGTTAGGGTTCTCATGAAGTTCTCCTCCGAATTGACCAAGTTGTTGGATCAATTGGATCATGCTAGTCTTTATCTCATATGTGTTAGCCGGGATGGCGGGGGCGACGATTCCATTGCGATTTTGTGGTCGATGCGGAGCTAGAATCTCCATCATTGTTTGGGTGTCGTTTCCCCCTCCATTCGGGACGTTGTTCACCGGTGGGTTGGTTTCATTGTTGACATTGGCCATCTTTTCTCTACGAATCCTACAAAGAGTCCGCTCAATTTCAAGATCAATAGGAACGAGAGTATCACTCCGAGATCGGGTGTGCATAAACTCAAAAAAAGAAAATAAACAAAGAAAATATGAACAAAAAAAAATATTGTCGGTAAAAGTGTATATAAACAATTTATACAAAGATAATGCTTAGACTAACAACAAAACGTTTTGGTCTAATATTGCAAGAACATATAAATCCCCGGCAACGGCGCCAAAAACTTGATAGCGTATTCCGGTAGAGCGGTAATAATACGATGATAAGTGTGTGTTAGGGTTATGGATATGATCTTTCTAAGTGCTCTAACTCTACTGGACGCTACTACGTAGGGGCAAGTGTACCCTGTCGTATCAAGTAATAATCCGGTTAAGACCGGGTATCGAATCCACAGGATTTATAACTACAAGTATTAAACTACTCGGTTTTACACGTTATCTAAGCGGTGAATACTTTAGTTGGTTGGGTGATGCGCCCTCACCTAACTCGAGATGAGAACTCACTAAGGGATAAGTGTACCCCATCGTTATCAAGTAATAAATTTTAAGTCTAGGTTATCGTCCACAGGATTTATTTCTGCAAGTACCGAGCTACTCGATCTCGGATGTTATCTAGGCTTAGGGGGTTTTGAGTTTGGTTTGTTTAATTAATCTACTCCTAGGTTGAATTATACTAATCCTAGCTAAGTTATCTAATTCTAACTAAATTATCTAAGTTATTCTACGCAAAACTAAGTTACTCTACCCCTAATTGATCTTTCATTAATGAAACTATTCGAAGGAACATGGTATGAACGATAATAATAAAGATAGATTATCAAGTCTATTGAATAAAAACCTAATCTGAGTCACTTGTATTCAAGGCGATTAACCCTACTTACCCTCCTGAGGTTCCTAGCGCGTGATTCCCTAAGGCCGAAACTAGGTCTAAGGCTCAGTAAATTGGCGCTTAATCAACTAAGAGGTCGTCAATCTCCTAGGCTCTGACTAGGTCAGATTCAGCTCGCAATATGTGCCTACTAGATTTTGGGGCTTTTGAATGAGTTAAACCAATTGAATAAAGCGTAAGACAGAGATTAAACAATTAATCATAGAACAAAACAAGAGCTAAATTATTATTAAAGGCGAAGATAATTGTCACAAGATACAATAAGTCAAGTTCGGCAACTGTATCAAAGAGTACAAACAAGGGAAGATAAAAGGAGATACAAAAATCCCTTTCAGGGAACCTGTTTACTCTGCAGCCGGCGACTTAATCTTAAGGACGGACCTTGGTAATTCCTCGGTAGAAAGCTTTGAAGGAGCTTCAATGGAGGTTGAGGAAGATGGAGAAGATGGAGAGGAATTACAAGGGGAAAGCTAAAATAATTTACAAAAACGAAAGATATCGAATTACAATGGAAAAATCCTATTTATAGACGCGTCTCGGGCCTCGTTTTGACCTATTTTCGTGTCCTAGTTGGTGTAGGAAGACGTGGGGCCGAACGTGGCTTCGTGGGGGCGGAATTGGTCTTTTTGACCAATTCCCGCAGGGCTGCTCGCCGAGCAGGGAAGGCTGCTCGCACCGAGCAGCCCCCTGCTCGCCGAGCAGGCGCCTGGTGGCCTGCTCGGCGAGCAAAAATGGCCCGTGGGGCCCTGCTCGCCGAGCGTTTTCGCCCGAAGCATGCTCGATTCATGCCGAGTGACTTCTATGCCCTTTTTCGTCCGAACTTACACCTGCACACGCATAAAAACTCCAGAAAACATTAGTCCCAAAAGCCAAATTGATCCGTCAAACGCTTATTTTGAGCAAACGCTTCGTTTGGTGCGACTTTTGACGGACCAATTAGCTTCAAAAGATAACGGAATTCTAATACGCATGCTATTTCGGCCATATTTGCCTAAATTGATTACAAAACGAGCCTAAACGACGAAAAGTAAATAGAACGTTTCCAATTCCTAACTAACTCACACAAAAGCATTTAAATGCGAGAATTGCTCGCTTATTAGCCAAATGACTCTAAAAACCGTCCTAAAACCGTACCCAAAGATAGGGGTTTTTGACCCCTATCAAACCTCCTCGCACTTAAAACTTTACTTGTCCCCAAGTAAACTAAAAAAACTAAACCCGCTATCACAAGCAAGCTAGAAAACTTCCCAGTTTGACTAGGTGCTTGACACAATTTCGAGCATCTGTAATTACATGCATTCGGAATTACAAAGTAGAGACACGATATCCAAAAGCCGCATTTCAATTATCATGGGTCATAGTTTTAAGCAAATGGACACATGTTCAATTAAACGAGTTTAAGGGGATCGCTAAGTAAAACACCTCACCATAGGTAGTTCACTCATTTCACACAATTTTTGGTGGCTAAAGTGTTTACTCTCGGCTTATGTTCTTGCTTAGGATTACGTTGATTTTGCACGTTCATCCGCGTTCCTCTACTATGCCATATGGTTCCGATGATATCAAAAACAGCCTCTAATTGGGGTTGTAATGTGGTTAGAGGGTTAAAGGTACAACAAGGGTTAAAAGTTCTAGCGCTACAAAAACAGAGTTAAAATGGCCTTAGCAGATACGAAGTGACTGAGCTTTTTATTCATCCCTTTTTTTTCTTTTTGGGATATTTTCTTGAGACGTTTTTTATTTTTAGGAACTGGGGAATGAAGTTTTGTTTTCCCTTTTGTTCGTCTCTTTTCTTTTCTTTTTTCTGTTTTTCTCTCTTTTTTTTTGGATAGTGATGCTCATTCACTTCTTAGCCTTTTGGCTTGCTACTGTAATGCCATAGACAAAGATAAAGCGCTAGAAGAAAGTAAAGGCTCAATTCGAGCTTTGCAAAAACAAAGGTTAAGTAGCGAACCAAGTTGTGGTTCGCAAAAACGGGTTAGAGCGAAAGAAAAATCTACAAACTACAAAAATGTCGGCTCAAAGGGGCTTCCTAGAGTGGATGAAAAAGAAAAATAAGGTAAAGAAAAGGTTTAATTCTAATGAGGCTGATTCATCGTTTATCATCTCAAACCATTGCATGTAGGTTCAACACAGTATTAGGTGCAAAATTTGTAATCTTCCACAAGTCAAAGCATTCACACAAAAATGTCAAGAAAAAGAGCTTTTTGATGTTCGCTCTTAGGCTCAAATTCAACTCACAATTCTTTGGGTTTCAATTTTGTGTTTACTAGTTTTCCCCAAACTCAAGTTTAATATCACATGCCTTCAATTCTTAAGTTATCTACCTAAGTAATGATTTTGGCATTTCTTCAAAAGTAGGGTCTAAATGCAAACTTTAGCTCATGCTTTTACAGATACAAGAGTTGTGTCCTACGTCTAAACTAGTTGTTATGCAATTTTAGATTCGGTTTTCAGCTCTCAAAGACAAATAACGAAGTTTAGATTCAAAGGAGGTTCACGGTTTTAGGTCCTAAACATGCAAAAACATAAACAAAACCTAAAAACGCTAAATTAAACTAGACACGACGCAACAAAAATTTAAAATTTATACAATTTTTTTGTAAGTTTGTCTACCCCTCCTCCTCACACTAAAAATATGCAATAAGTTCCAACATTGCATCACAAATCATGAAGTACGAGTGTAAAGAGTTAGGGTGGAGAAGACAACTTACTGATCGGCCGGGGGGTATGGCCAAGGCATGTTGTAGCGTTCGCAGTAATCTGCCGCTACGTATTCAAGACCCGAAAGCCTTCGGTCCATGTTCTGCTCAAAGTTGGTGAACCGTTGGTCCATCTGCTGAACAGTGTTAAAGGTCCGTAGGTTAAGATCTCGCATTTCTGCCATCATAGTGTTGATAGCTTGGAACTGGGCCTCCGTCCCCGACGCTTGGTGTTCCTTTTGGTCTCCTGCTGTCGCAGGTTCTTCTTCCTCAGGTTCCTCGTTCCTTTGCTGTTGTGGAACTCGTGCTCTTTTTCTCCCTCCTCCGCTAGAGCTTGCTCCTCCGGTTGGGTTCCTGTTTAAGACTTCTTGAAAAGTAGATTTCCCCAAAAATTTGGAGATAAGCAAAGTAGGGTAAATAGCAATTTCGCAATTATCCAAATTTTTGAATTGGCTCTCAAGCAGGTTGGTAACTAAGTGCCCAAGACCTAGGGAACCGCGTTTCCTACTCGTTTGGCTTGAGAAGCCTTCAAATATGGTCTTGATATTGTCCACGTGTTTGTGGTTGGCCACACACCATAGTATGAACAATTCCGTCTTTGAGACTTTATTGCTCTCGTTTTTGCCCAATAAGTTGTGGGCCACAAATTTGTGAACAAGATTGAGAAGTGGGTCTAGGAGAGCGACTGGGCTTGCAGTCTGGGAGTTAAAGTCTGATATGCCTGTCAGTTGTTCCCAAGCTATATCTTTTGTTATAGGCTTCTCAAAGTCTGAGATTGCCTCTGGGTCGTTATAAACTCCCATTAGGGCTGCTAGTGTGGTACCATCGAGGAGGTAGGGTTTACCGTTTAGCCTAAAAGAGTGTTTCCCACCGCCCAATGGTAGCTCTTTTTTCCAAGTGGTCAAGAATTCCATGGTAAAGTTGTGATAAACTGGAGTCTGTTTGGTGGCTAGTCTATACCAGCCGTGGAATTTGAGGATTTCATTGAAATCCTTCTTTAAACCTATACTCGATAAGTAAGTTTGATCAACAACTATGTGTGTAGCAAGGTCTTGCTTGGAAAACCTATCGTACAATATTCCCTCACGTTCATCAATAAGACCAAAGGGTGGATCATACTTAGCTTGGAGGCTTTTGTCGAACTCGACCTCAGATTCGGCTTCGTTCTCGACGACGACCTTAGCTTTGCCTTTCCGACCCATATTTCCTGAGGGATAGACCAAAAATGGAAGAGTTAGAATATATTTACAAGTTTCAACATAAACCCCCAAACAAACCATTCATAGGCAAAAAATCATAGCTTTAGGTACTTAGGGACTAAACCATAGGTATTTGGTCCCTAAGTGTTTTACCCGAAATTCACAATTTCATGCAAAATTGGAGATACCCAATGACTAAAACATAAAAAGAATGCAATTCACAACTCTATTGACAAGTTTCTAACTATAATTTGAATAGTTAAACTTTGAGCTAAAATGGGGATCTTGCCCAAATTGAGCAATTTCTCCAAATATTCACAAATTGAGAATAGAAATCACACCCAAACTATAAATTAATCATTATGTCAACATAAATTGCAATGAAATCAAGAATTTAAAAGCAAACAAGAGATTAATTTAAGAAAAGAGAGAGAAACCTAAAACTTAGGTTTTTCTTAAAACTCAAAAATTATCACTCTAAGCTAAAATCTAAGCCTAGAAACATGTTAGAAATCAAAAATAGGTAAAGATTCATACCTTAAATCTTGAATTCGGGTTAGAATGGTGGATTTGGGGGGGTTAGGTTTTGGAGAAGCAAAAGGAGAAGGAGAAGGGAAGAAGAAAAGAATAGAATAAAAAGAAAGAAGAGAGAAGGGAAGAAGAAGGTGGGGAAGGGGACGATGAGTCACCCCCCCCCCCCTTTTCTTACTTTTTCTTTCTTTCTTTCTTTTTTCTTTTTTTTTTCTTTTGTTTGTTTCTTCTTCCTTTCTTTTTCTCTCTTTTTTTTTTTGGTTCGGGATTTCAAAATCCCGGACAGCCCATGTCGACCGAGCCGGCTGACTCGGCCGACCAGCCCGGCGAGCTGGGCAGTGCCTAACTCGCCCGGGTTGGGCGAAATTCGTTTTTTAGAGTGCGGGGGAACAAAGTTTGACAGTGAAAATAAACAACAAGATTAAAATTCAATAATCAATAAAAGAAAATAGAAACAAAAAGAAAAGGGAATGCATAATGGAATTGTTCAAACTTTGAATTAAAAACCGAGGAGAACCCGATTTCTCCCCCTTACTCAATCCTTTCTCAGGATCTTTGGGTTCTTCTCCGTTGTGCTCGGGAGAGAACCTTGTGGCCTTTCCTGCCTGTCCCTATTAATCTGAGCCACCTGATTGCTCAAATCCTTGCAGAAGGCTTCGTTGTTGGCAAGCCTAGCCGAGATCTCCTTCAGAAGAGTGATCACTTCATCAGATTCCTTAGGGTGTTGCACTGGCCCTTGATTTTGCTGTTGGTATGGGGGCATGCCAAGCCCCTGCTCTCTATGCTCTTGAACAAATCCGCTAGGAGGTCGGAGCACATTCTGATTTGAATTCCCGTAAGAGAGGTTCGGGTGCTGAGGCCTCCTGTAGTTGCCATTGTTGTTGTTGTTGTTGTAGGAGTTGTAGTTGTTGGGGTTGGAGTTGTTATAGTTCTGATTATATCTCGGCTACCCCCCAACATAGTTGACCATCTCCACCCCATCTCCAGCGAAAGGGCTACCTGCTTGACAATCCTTTCCGTTGTGGTCGCCGCCACAATGCACGCAGGTGGGAGGTCGGCTAAGCGTAGCCAAATGTACGTCCATTTTCCTACTCAAATCAGCAACAACCGGATTCTGTTCCTGTTCTTCCACAGTAAATACCCGCTGCCTTGTGGGGCCGGCGAGCTTCTGTTCTTGCCACTGCACACTCTTTCTGGCCAGCTCGTTAATCATGCCATATGCCTCTGTTGCTGTCTTTCTAAACAAATCTCCACCCGCTGCGGAGTCTATAATGGCTCTGTTGGTGGGTGTTAGTCCGTGATAGAAGACGCTCACTAACTGATGCTTGGGTATGTCATGATGAGGGCACATGCGCAGCATTTTCCTGAATCGAGTCCAAGATGTGTGGAGCGCCTCATGCTCGGGTTGGTGGAAGGATGTGATCTCACCCCTGAGCATTGCTGTCTTCGAGGGAGGGAAGTAGTAGGACAAGAATTCCTTCTCCAACCCTGCCCATGTTGTGATTGAACCAGGCTCCAGTGTTCTTAGCCATTCCAAAGCTTGCCCCGTCAGAGAGAACGGGAACAGTTTCAGTCTAGCAGCATCTTGGGGGACCCCATTGGTCCTTGCAGTGTCTGCGCACATTAGGAAGCGATCCAGATGATCATTCGGGCTTTCATGTGCTTCTCCTCCAAACAGTCCAGTCTGTTGGATCAAGTGAATTATACCAGACTTGATTTCATATGTGTTTGCCGGAATGTTTGGAGCAGCAATGCCTGACAGATGCTGATGTCGATGCGGTGCCAGGATCTCACTCATCAGACGAGTGTCGTTTTCTGGTCCGATGTTCTCAGGGTTCTGCTCATTGTTCCGTTCATTTTCAGTCATCTTGATAAGCTTGATAGGCTCGATGATCTCGTCTTGCTTCAGCTTTCCGATCTGTTTGCTCCTGCGAAGAGTACGTTCAAGTTCAGGGTTAAGAGGGACAACCGGTATTTTCGCTGATCTCGTAGGCATACGCTGAGAAAAGATAAATACAGAAATAAATGAAAGCTGAAGGGAAATCATACAAATCATACAGTTTTGTACAAGTATAAGAACAGTATAAATACAGACATGTATAGATGAATTTGATAACTATATGTTCGTACAAACGAATATAAACAAGCGTAAGTATAAACAAGGATGGTTATCATAAATGAGTATATATAAATATGTGTATATGAACAAGTATAAACGGTATAGATATGTAAAAAGAATCATGATTATAAACAAGTATATATGATATTAACAAAGAAAGTATTCACAAAGAATGCCTAAACTAACAATTCGACCTTTGGTTCGATATTGCAGAAGAAATAAATCCCCGGCAACGGCGCCAAAAACTTGATGCGCCCTCACCTAACTCGAGATGAGAACTCACTAAGGGATAAGTGTACCCCGTCGTTATCAAGTAATAAATTTCTGGTTTAAGTCCAGGTTATCATCCACAGGATTTATTTCTGCAAGTACCGAGCTACTCGATCTCGGATGTTATCTAGGCTTAGGGGGTTTTGAGTTTGGTTTGTTTAATTAATCTACTCCTAGGTTGAATTATACTAATCCTAGCTAAGTTATCTAATTCTAACTAAATTATCTAAGTTATTCTACGCCTAACTAAGTTACTCTACCCCTAATTGATCTTTCATTAATGAAACTATTCGAAGGAACATGGTATGAACGATAATAATAAAGATAGATTATCAAGTCTATTGAATAAAAACCTGATCTGAGTCACTTGTATTCAAGGCGATTAACCCTACTTACCCTCCTGAGGTTCCTAGCGCGTGATTCCCTAAGGCCGAAACTAAGTCTAAGGCTCAGTAAATTGGCGCTTAATCAACTAAGAGGTCGTCAATCTCCTAGGCTCTGACTAGGTCAGATTCAGCTCGCAATATGTGCCTACTAGATTTTGGGGCTTTTGAATGAGTTAAACCAATTGAATAAAGCGTAAGACAGAGATTAAACAATTAATCATAGAACAAAACAAGAGCTAAATTATTATTAAAGGCGAAGATAATTGTCACAAGATACAATAAGTCAAGTTCGGCAACTGTATCAAAGAGTAAAAACAAGGGAAGATAAAAGGAGATACAAAAATCCCTTTCAGGGAACCTGTTTACTCTGCAGCCGGCGACTTAATCTTAAGGACGGACCTTGGTAATTCCTCGGTAGAAAGCTTTGAAGGAGCTTCAATGGAGGTTGAGGAAGATGGCGAAGATGGAGAGGAATTACAAGGGGAAAGCTAAAATAATTTACAAAAACGAAAGATATCGAATTACAATGGAAAAATCCTATTTATAGACGCGTCTCGGGCATCATTTTGACCTATTTTCATGTCCTGGTTGGTGTAGGAAGACGTGGGGCCGAACGTGGCTTCGTGGGGGCGGAATTGGTCTTTTTGACCAATTCCCGCAGGGCTGCTCGCCGAGCAGGCATAGCCTGCTCGGCGAGCAGGCCTCCAGGGGCCTGCTCGGTGAGCAGAAATGGCCCGTGGGGCCCTGCTCGCCGAGCGTTTTCACCCGAAGCGTGCTCGATTCATGCCGAGTGACTTCTATGCCCTTTTTCGTCCGGACTTACACCTGCACACGCATAAAAATTCCAGAAAACATTAGTCCCAAAAGCCAAATTGATCCGTCAAACGCTTATTTTGAGCAAACGCTTCGTTTGGTGCGACTTTTGACGGACCAATTAGCTTCAAAAGATAACGGAATTCTAATACGCATGCTATTTCGGCCATATTTGCCTAAATTGATTACAAAACGAGCCTAAACGACGAAAAGTAAATAGAACGTTTCCAATTCCTAACTAACTCACACAAAAGCATTTAAATGCGAGAATTGCTCGCTTATTAGCCAAATGACTCTAAAAACCGTCCTAAAACCGTACCCAAAGATAGGGGTTTTTGACCCCTATCATTGGGTGACAACTATAAACTACTCCTAAACTACGGGTGAGACAATTTTCGTGTATTTCAAGCCCTCTTAGAATGATACGGGTGATGATAAGTTATAACCTATGACAAACAACACGAAACATATACGATTAATGATTTACTCTTGCAAAAACGACTATTTATAGACTGAACAACTCCGTGAGGTTTTAGAGTCGTGATTTCCCCTTAAGGCAACTCTAATTCTTAGGATCAGAAACTAGGGCCCGTAAGTTCCGTGGCTAGTCAGTTCCTACGGTTTTCGGTTTGTCAACTCCGGTGAGGCAACACCTATGTGATTCCTAATATATTTCGGAGCTCGTAAACGACCTACACAATAATCAATTATAAGTATCAAAGCAATCAATAAACATTAACACGTATAGTGAAAACGGAATCGTAAATCATGTATTATAAATATGGAATACGAAAATACGGGATATAACCAAGCCTAGTACATAGAAAGAGTACAAGCTAATTAACAAGTAGAAAGGGGAGAAGAATCGGCCCTTAAGACTACCTAACCGGACTCAAAGTCATCTCTTAGGACTTGGAGGTGGAACTCTCGAGCTTGGTGAATACGGATGGAGCGGAACTTCGGCGGAGTAATGGGAGGATTATACAAGCTCTCAAGGTGTGAGGAACTCTAATACATGGAAAATTGAATACTGAAATGAGTGCTAATCACTCTTACTTATACATCAAGCTCGGGGGTACAATCGTAAATACACAAGTTGCATTATTTCTGCATTTTTCCCAAGACACGCCCCGCGTGGACAGGCAGGCGCCCCGCGTGTTTGCCCATTCCGTTGAGAATTTCCTGCATAAGGATCAGATTCAGGCCTGATTTCATGAACACGCCCCGCGTGGACAGGCAGACGCCCCGCGTGTTTGCCCATTCCGTTGATAATTGATTGTGTGTGGATCAGATTCAGACTGTTTGTCATAGCCACGCCTCGCGTAGGTTGGAGTACGCCCCGCGTGGTTGAGCCTCTGGAGTTCAATCACTTGAATTATATCTTTGGCGCCCCGAGCGGCTTGGAACATGCCCCACGTGTGTCGGTGGATTTTACTCCTTTGCTTGTACCTGCGAAATACAATTCTCGACAGCCGAGTTAGCTTGACGCTTATTTTTCCGAAATTAACTGAAAACAAAGAAAATTGATCAAAAGCATAAAATTTATTTTTATTTTGTTATTTTATTAAAAACACATTATTTTTGTAATTAAACTCACTTATTTAGTCCATAATTAAACCGTAATTCACGCTAAAAGATAGGGACAAAATGCCCCTATCGGAAGTCTTCTTCCTAACTCTTATAATAGAAGTGAAACCGGGTGTGTAGGACATAACCTCTAATCCATTTGTAGAAATGGTGTTCAACACTGCGTTATCAAGTCGTGCCATGAAGTTATTTGTATTCATATGCATGTTAAATGCTTGAACCATATCGGTTCTTGACAAAGTTTTCAGAAATAGAAGTGTATATTCACCTTGGGGGACGTTTTGGATTCGTTAGAAGTTAAGAATAATGTGGTCTGCCATCTGATTTGAATTTTTTTTGTTTCTCCTTACTCCATGGATAATTAGAGTATAGTTAATTTAATAAAATTATATATGTATAGGGCATTATCATATAACATATTTGACTACTCATACTCATACTCATTCTGTGAAAGTATAAACAAGCAAGTGACATTCATCCACCACCACACATTCTCAAACTGTTACTAACAGAATTATTCTATAGAATATTCTTTTATACCTTTACATACCAGTATAAAACCACATGTATAGCAATATTGTAAAGTTGAGTTTTGATAAACTGTTTTACAGATTGTGAATATACTGAAATATAGTTTCATATGGTATCAGAGCAACATTGTGATTTGTTGTAAATGGCTAGAAGAAACAGGTATAGTGAACTTAGAGATGAAAAAGATTTTCTCGAAGAGGAAACTGCAGAAAGAACGCAGACTCATACAACCATTGTTATTCAGCAACAGAACGATAACCCAGGACTTATTATCACCAATATACAACTGACTGTCACAAATTATATGGCCCGGAGTCGATCTCTGTTGCGAGCTTTGAAGGTGAAGGAAGTATCAGATCTTGTGCTGAAAGATTCTGAGATCCCAGATGAGGGAACTGCTGCTTTCAATAAATGGACAAAGACGGATAGTCTTGTAATAGCTTGGATCTTGAATTCAATTTCAAAAGAAATCGCTGAAGGATTCCAATACGTTGCTACTGCAAGAGAGCTGTGGAAGGATCTTGCACACAGATTTGGGGAAAGCAATGGACCACAAATCTTTCAAATTAAGAGAGAGATTAGTCTATTTTCTCATGGTAATCTCTTTATTATGTTCTATTTCAATAAATTGAAGAAATTCTGGGATGAACTGGCCTTTTTAAGACCTATCCCGAGTTGCCATTATAGAGCAGCAAGAACATGTGCTTACAATGCTTTCCAGAGGATGAAAGACATGACTGAAGAAGATAAGCTCATACAGTTTTTGATGGGCTTAAATGAACAATATGACCATGTGAGAAATCAAATTTCTCTCATGGATCCTTTGCCAAATTTAAACAAGGCTTATTCCATGCTATTACAAGTTGAAAGACAAAATGAAATTTCAATCGATCAAACTGTGGAAGTGGCTAATTTTGTCAAGATCGACAAAAGAAATCAGCCTAATTCTAAGAACAAATATAAAAAGAGAGAAACAGAAGCCAAAGAAGATAAGTACTGTGATAATTGCGATATGACTGGGCATATGCATAGTACTTGTTTCAAAATCATAGGATATCCTGATGGTGGAAGGAATTGAAGGATGAAAAGGACAACAAAAAGAAAGGCAAACAACAGAACAGGCCAAGAGCAAATGTAGCAAGATATGCTGATGAATCTGAAGATAGCGATTTTGAATCTGGCAACAACAAGATTGATCATGACAATCAAAATATGGATTATCTGGTGAAAGAAGTTTATAAAATGATGAAACAGAAAGAGAAAGCATGAATGAAGGAAACACCTCTCCATGGAAATGAATTTACAGCTTTTGCTGGTCACTCAGGTACTGATTCTACAAACTCTTTCTCTAAAGATGTTTGGATTGTTGATATCGGTGCAACTGCACATATGACTTCTCAACATCATTTGTTAGAAAAGATTAATACATTGCCTTACAGACAAACAGTTACACTACCTGATGGGAGGTTACAAAGAATTCATTATATGGGAATTGTCACATTATCAGCCAAATTGAAGCTTAAAGATGTTTTATGCATTCCTAGTTTCAAATACAATCTGTTATCTGTAAGTCAACTTTTACAACAAAACAAGATTGAAGCAGTCTTTTACTCAGACTACTGTTGCCTGTAGGATCAGATATCTTAAGAAGTCATTGCTGTAGCCTGGATGACAGAAGTGCTTTATCTGTTGGTTAACACATCTTTTTCTTCTGCAGTTATCAGCAAAGTGAAAAAGTGTTTCACAGTACAGACTAAACATGTTAAAGAGTTGTGGCATAGTAGGCTAGGCCATGCCTCTATGGATGTCATTAGTCATATTGATAGTATTGATGTTTCTTGTAATATTTTTTATTGTGATATTTGTCATCTTGCTAAGCAACGCAGATTTGTTTTTCACAGAAGTGTAATATCTACTAAAGAAGCTTTTGATCTATTACATGTCGATTTATGGGGTCCTTATAAACATCGATCTTTATCAGGTGCAAGATACTTTATGACTTTGGTTGACGATTTTACTAGAGTCACTTGGGTAGTTATGTTAAAACATAAATCACAAGCATGTTTTGCACTTCAAGTTTTTTTTTGCTATGATAGAAACGCAGCATCAGAAAAGAGTAAAGATTATTCGCACAGAAAATGGAGGTGAATTTGTAAATGAATATTGCAAGAAGCTATTTCAAGACCTTGGTATTCTACATCAAAAGACATGTGCTTATACACCTCAACAAAATGGTGTAGTTAAGAGAAAGCACATGCATTTATTACAAGTTGCAAGAGCAATTTTAATGCAGGCTTCTTTGCCTGTAATTTTTTGGGAGGAAGCTATCCTCATGGCGGTGGCTATTATAAATGTTCTGCCCACAAAGATCTTAAACTGGCAAATACCTTACCAATTACTATACAACCAGCCACCCTCTTATGACAAATTCAAAGTGTTTGGTTGTCAGTGTTACTATACTGATGTTCATCCAGTAAAAGATAAATTCGCTGAAAGAGCTCATTCTGGCATTTTCTTAGGATTTTATGTAGGACAAAAATGATACAAAATCCTAGATCTCAATACCAAAAAGATTACAGTCAGTAGAGACGTTTCTTTTCATGAAGATTTATTTCCTTATCTAAATCACAAAATTCCTTCTCTTGGAGATCCGGAAATAACTGTAACCACATCTGTCTCTCAATTACCTTCTTCATCCCATCCAGACATTGTTATAACAACTCCAGCTTTGAGAAAATCTACTCGTTCAGTCTCTCAACCATCCTGGATGAACGATTTCGTGACTTGCTTATCTTTTCCTACTTCTCTTTTAGCTACTCCTAGCGGTTTTTCTAATGAACACAAGATTTTCCTTGCAAATCTTTCCAAAACAAAAGAACCTGCTCATTATTATGAGGCTGTGAAAGATGACAGATGGGTTGAAGCAATGAATTTAGAGCTTAAGGCTCTATAAATTAACCAAACTTGGAATGTAGTGCCCTTGCCCCCTAATGTAAAGCTTTTACCTACCAGGTGGGTTTTTCGAATAAAATACAAGCAAAATGGGGAGATCGACAGATTTAAAGCTAGACTGGTTGTTAAAGGATACAACCAAGAGTTCGGTGTTGACTATCATGAGAGCTTTAGCCTGGTGGCTAAATCAGTTACAGTCAAAATATTCTTTGCCATTGAAGCAGCCAGAGGTTGGAAGATACAGCAAGTGGACGTCAACAATGCTTACTTACATGGGCATTTGGACGAGGACATATATCTAGAACCACCATTGGGGTATGGGAAAGCAGCCAAAGGACAGGTATGTAAACTTGTTAAATCCCTTTACGGATTGAAATAAGCAGGACGTCAGTGGCACAAAGAAATATCCACTCAGCTCCTTGCCTATGGTTTTAAAAGATCGCAAAATGATCATTGTTTGTTCTTGTTAAATACAGAATCAAATGATTCAAATTTTCTGGCCTTATTGATGTATGTGGATGACATACTTATCATGAGTGCTCATGATGAGAGTATAGAGGCAGTCAAGATGTATCTTCATAAGCTTTTCACTATCAAGGATCTTGGGGAAGCCAAATTTTTCCTTGGTATTGAAATTGCTAGATCGAACATAGGTCTGTTCCTGTCACAGACAAAATACATCACAGATATCATACAAGATGCAGGTTTAACTGATGCAACTACGGTTGCTAATCCAATGACTCATGGCATAGTACTCACTGATCCAGACATCCCACTTTCAAATTTTGCTGTTTATCGCAGGCTGATAGGAAGGTTGTTATATCTTCAATTCACCGGGCCTGATCTAACCTTTGTCACACAACAGTTAAGTCAACATATGCAAAGTCCATGTGATCACCACTTGAAGGCTGCCCTACATGTGCTCAGATACTTGAAAGGCACAATCAAGTATGGATTGTTTTATTCTAGAAATTCAGACTTGACTACAATCACTGCATATTGTGATGCAGATTGGGGAAAATGCAAAGAGACAAGGAAATCTTTAACAGGTTTCTACATATTTCTGGGGTCTTCAATGATTTCTTGGAAAACAAAAAAACAGGCAATTATAAGCAGATCTTCCGCTGAAGCAGAGTATAGGAGCATGGCCTCAACAAGTTGCGAGCTGAAATGGATTCAATATTTGCTGACTGATTTTGGAATAAAACTTCAACTACCAATAACAATGCATTATGACAGCAAATCTGTAATCGCATTGGCAAAGAATCCAATTGCACATGAACAGACAAAGCATGTGGACATCGATTGTCACCTCATAAGGGAGCATGTAGCAAATGGATTCATAAACACTCCTTACATACAATCTACACAACAACTTGTAGATTTGTTCACAAAGTCCTTAAGTCTTGAACATATGCTACCAGCTCTGTGCAAAATGGGATTGCTTGATGCTTCTCAATCTCCATCTTGAGGAGGGGCTGTGAAAGTATAAACAAGCAAGTGACATTCATCCACCACCACACATTCTCAAACTGTTACTAACAGAATTATTCTACAGAATATTCTTTTATACCTTTACATACCAGTATAAAACCACATGTATAGCAATATTGTAAAGTTGAGTTTTGATAAACTGTTTTACAGATTGTGAATATACGGCGTAATAAAATTGTAGAAGATGGGTTTTCACCCATCTTCTGTTCTTTTTTTTAAGTTCCTGTTGTATAAAACAGCGTCGTTTTGTATAGCAAGAACTAAAAAAAAAGGATGGAAAGGGCAAAAATGCCCTTTGCCCTTTCCATCCACACACACTTGAGATGAGTTAAGGAAAAATTCCCTAAACACCCACAAAGTTTTATAAATCCATATTCACCTAATCTTTTTCTTTTCTACTCCCACTCAATTCAAGTAAATTTTTTTATTTCTATTATTTATTTTATTTTTGTGAGTTCTAAATTAAGGATTTTTAATTTAAGGTTTTTATTTCTAATATATTGTTTGCTTATTTAGAGATTCTAATTAATTTAGGGCTTTAAAATTTAGGGATTTCTAATTTAGGGTTTAAGTTAAGTATTTCTATTTTAGGGATTTTTTTGAAAGATTTCTAATATGTTGTTTAGTTAGGGATTTCTAATTTAAGGATTCGTAATTGATAATGTAATATTTAGGAGTTTTAATTAAATTGATGATATTTAGGTATTGTAATGGAATTGATCATGCGATAAATTTTAGGGGTTTTTTTTTATTGAATTGACAATACGATATATTTTAGGGGTTTTAATTTGATAGAAAATATTTAATTAAATGTTATAAAATTAAATAAATTGTTTAGTGAATATTGAACATACTAAAAAAATAATTCTTGAGACGTTATACGAAAAAAAATTTCTACATAGGATGGAGCCCTCCGAGTATTGGGTCCTGGCTCCGCCACTGACTGCAATTATGTAAGATGGAAACACAATTAAAACAGGTGAGATGCTTTACACGATGGACAATATATGGAAGTTTCTCTCTCTAGTAAAAAAAATCGGTTCTTGTATGAAAGAAAGCCAGTAAAGCTCCATTAGTGTGGTTGTTTCTTGTTTCTTGTTTTTGTTTGGAATGTTTGTAAGAAAGAAAGTTATTAAATAGGGTTGTAATCGAATCGAGCTGAGTTTTGGCATGTTCAGATCCCGCTCTTCAGAAAATTGACGAGCTCGAGCTTAAGTTCGAGTTTAATATTTTGTTTAGGAGTTCTTTTGCAAGCTGTTTACGAGCTTTACTCGCAAGCAACTCGTCAATTCAGTTCATGAACTTCGATAGCTATGAACTCATAATTAATATTGATTTAAAATTTCTTTAACACAAAACTACATAGTTTTGAAACCTATAAAACTAAATTTTACATAAAATACTAATGTTTTACATTTCCCATTAGAAATATTATTATTAAAAAAAACTAACCAGGCGTGTTTCTGAACAATATAATCGAGCTTGCTCATTAGTACATTCATGAACCTATAATCGAGCTTACTTGCGAACTTTCGAGCCAAGCTTCGCCGTGCTCAAACTTGGCTCATTTATAAATCGAACCGACATGATCGAATTTTATCAAGCCAAACACCGAGCTGCTCATGAGCGCTCGGTTCATTTACAACCTATTAGCAAAGCTCCAAAAATACATAGACATGTAACTCCAATGACACTTCAGAGAAATCGTGCAAGCATTGTAGAGAAAAAGAAGAGAGTTGCAAAGGCTAGGAATGGCAACGGGTAGGGTACTCGCTACTAATGTCAATTGCAAACTCTTACCCGTTATGTTTTCATTATCTGTACCCATCCCATTGCCCTAACATGTATATTTCATGAATCTCATACCCGTCCCATTTAAACCGTGGATACCCACGGGTACCCTTAATCATTAAGAATCAATACATAAAATAAAACTAACAAATTTAACAAAAGATAAATTTAATAAACCTTCCATAAATAATTCATCTACAAATTTAATAAATATTCCAAATTCAAAAATCGTAATTAATTTTGATCAATAAAAATAAATTATCTTAGTGGTAAAAGTCGATAGAGGAAAGTCAAATATATGGCGGGGTACTGAGTAATGAGTATTCTCATACCCGTCCCATATCATTCACGGATAATTGTTTTGAGCTCATACTTGTTCCATAGCTTTTTATAAGGGTACGTATAATCTCATTAAGATCGAGTAGTGCTGGAATCTGCGGGTACAGTACCATGGGAGATTGAAGGAGCAGCACGAGCTCTACATCGCAAAAAGGAGATCCAAGCTCTTTGATGCTTCGAAGACAACACACGATATGAGTGAAATTTTGGTGAATTAATAAAAAAAAATTATCTTAGTCGTAAAATTTTCTTGGTTCGATTCAAGAGAAATTATATAGTATACCCGACATACCACATAAGTAATATGATGTGGTATGCCTGACCACTAATATCAAGACATTTGTTCAAAAACTAAAAAAATTATTTTAAATTTAATATTCCTTCTCACATCCCACTGACCTCTTCTTCCGTTTATGCATCTACCCATAAACAAAACAAATATCCTCCCTTGTTTTTTATCTGTCCATAACACCGCCCACTACAACTTTGCTTTTCTATTATTCTCTTTCGCCGGCAACCTCCGTTGATTCGTTCATCATCTTCCGGCAGTCACTACCTCTTTGTTTTGTGGATATGTTTTAGCCAAATCAATTTCGAAAAATTCTGGGTTCCATTCCAAGATTGTCAAAGCTTCTGCCAACAATCACTACTCCTTAGACTGACAGAATCAATTTGGAAAAAATCTGCCGGCAGTCACTATTCCTTGGATTGATCAGATTCAATACAAATTAAATCTCAAATATGGTGGATAGATCCCTCATTCTACTACCATCAATTTGGTTTGCAGGAGACAAAGCAAATTGCTAATGATTTGTGGAAATATACTGGAATCACTCTTTATCCACCATGGATTATCTAGATAACTACCTCGATATAGAGGTTCTCTTTAATCCAAAGGCCCCTTTTCATAATTCGCAATCGTGTATCGCGCAACCACAGATTGCTTCGATTTCACATGATCCTTTGAGAAAGCCTAATTTGGAGGTGCAGGGCATGTCATTTGCGAAAGTCCTTGTTGGCAATCTGGATCCGACTCCTTGCTCGTCTGCTGTGATTTTTGATATTGGCGGTCTTCGGTCGGTTAGAATTTCTCAATCTGCCTATGATAGGCGTACGGCCCTTTGCTCCTCATCTCTGATTGGCAGGTTAATCTTAAACAAAGGAGATGCCCCATGGAAGGTTCTTTCTCTTAAGGAAACTTTAACAAAGGTTTGGGGTTTGAAGGATTCTTGGCGACTGATATCTATCGGGAGAGGCTTTTTTCATATGGTTTTGGGATCCCAGGAGATCAAGAATTAGTTGCTAGCGTGGGGCATTATCAATACTAAGCCAGGTACTTTCCGTTTGCAACCATGGGTTCCGGACTTTGACCCTATGCTGAGAAGTCTACAAATGCTCAGGTTTGGGTTAGATTATATTCTCTTCCGTGGGAGTATTGGGATCCTCAAATTCTTTCGGATATTTCAAAGGGTATTGGAGGGCTTATACGATTTGATAATACCACTCTTGAAGGTGAGTTTGGTCATTATGCTAGAATGTTAATTGATGTGGATTTGATGAATGAGCTTCCTGTTAAAATGGGTATTGAGAGAGAAGGAAAACAAATTTGGATAGATGTGGTGTATGAGAGATTACCAAGCTTCTGTAAAGTTTGTTCAAACATTGGCCACATGGCTTATGACTGCAGGAAAAATAAAAAACCATTGGAAAAGGTTCTAGAGGCTCCGGTTATTGAAAGAAAACGTACAATGGTTTCATAGGAGAGGAAGTTTATGAAAAAGCCTAATGCAATTAACCGAGGTGCCTGTTCAACATGCCACTTTACGGATTGTTTCTGAGCTTAGGCCTCCTACTAATATTGGTTGTGTGGTGGAGGTTGTTCTACCTGGCAGCCCACAACTTAGGAAGGAGGATGAATACAGTTGTGATAAAACTGATAGGCCGGATTCACCTGGAATGGACAATATTCTCACTAGATATGAGGGAGCTGATTCAGCATCTGAATCATCATCCCGTACTAAATCCTAGGCTGATATGGCAGAGGAGGATGACAATAGCTGAAACACAGTTAGCACTAAAAAAGTAAGGCAGAGGGAAAAAATTATGACAACAACGGAGAATTTGCCAGCTCGAAACAAACGAGCCAGTAAACCTCCGGTCCGTTTTAAATGATCTTTCTTTACTGGAATTGTAGGGGTATTCTTAATAGGGATACTTAGGGTTACTTTCATCGTTTGTGTTCTCTTCATAAACCGGATTTTCTTTGTTTAGCTGAGCCTATGGTGGAGTTCAGTTCTATTAATGAGGCCTTCTGGATAAGGCTTGGTTTGTCTTTAATTGCTATGGACAATAAGGAGCTTCCAACTCTATGGGTTTTTGCAAAGATTAATTCTTCCATGGTTACCAATATTTGTTTTAGACATGAACAATTTGTTATTCTGAGTTTGTCTAATTTAAATACTTTTGTCTACTTTGTTTACGGGAGCGTTTGGGCAAATAGACGTGTCACTATGATTGATGATATTTTGGCTCATCAAAATAGCTTGAATGGGCATTGGGTGCTTCTTGGAGATTTTAATTTTGTCCTTGGATCTCATGAGAAATCGGGATGGGCTCCTACTTTTCGTCCTTGTAGGGAGTTTCGTGATTTATTGATTCTGGTTCTTTTGTTGATGGTCCTACTCATGGGGCCTTCTTTACTTGGTCTAATGGCAGGTCTGGCTCTGCGCGGGTTGAATGTCGACTGGATAGAGTTTTATTATCTACTTTATTCTCAGACTTCTGGGAATCGATTTGCAGTTTGGCTTTGCCGCGGCATCACTCTGACCATTGCCCTTTGATGTTTAGCTGCTCCAAGGGGAATCACCCTATCTCTAGATTCAGATTTCAGTCTATGTGGATTCTGCATCTGGGGATTAGGGAGGTGATTGCTGATTTTTGGAATGGAATGCATCCTAGCTTACCTCCTATGCAAGCTTTATGCGATAAAATCAGGCGACTTCAGCCGGTGCTCCGTCACTGGAATAAAGTGGTTTTTGGTAATATTGATATGTGTCTCACTGATGCTGAGACGGATCTGGCCCGTGTGCAGACAGAAATCTCTGAGAATGGGTTTACTCCTGAACTACATCATGAGGAGATGAATGCTCATGCACACTTGGATAATATTTTGCATAGAAAGGAGGCTTTTTTGCGTGACAAGAGCAGAGTTAGATGGCTTAAGGAGGGAGATCGAAATACCAGCTTCTTCCATCGTATGGCATCTATTCGAGCTGCTGCCTCTGGGATTTCGGTGCTTCAAATTGAGGATGAGATGGTCTTTAATCCAAATCAAATTGGGACACATATTACTGAATTTTATTCAAGTCTTTTTAAAAATGATGAGGTCTTGCCGCATAATTATGATCTAGTTTATGAGGTTGTTCCACATCTTGTCTCTGACTTGGATAATGATTTGCTTGCTTATTGACCAGATATGAATGAAGTTCGTATGGCAGTCTTTGCAATGGATAACAGTAGTTCTCCTGGACCTGATGGGTTTTCGGGGGTCTTTTTTCAGTCTTTCTGGGATATTGTTGGTGTTGATGTGTTTGCTGTTGTCAAAAGCTTCTTTATGAGTGGCATGATACAGCATGGCCTGTGCTCCAGTATTATGGTCCTTATCCCGAAGGTGGAGGGTGTGATATCTCTTGATCAGTATAGGCATATTGCAATGAGCAACTTCAGTTATAAAATAATTGCAAAAATTTTGGCTGATAGACTCGCTTCTATTGCATCTCGCATTGTTTCTCAGAATCAATTTGGATTTATTCCTGGACGAAGTATTCACCAATGCATTTCGCTTGCTTCTGAAGGAACTAATATGCTTCGTAAAAAGTGTTTTGGAGGGAACTTAGCCTTGAAGGTTGACATCAGGAAAGCTTTTGATACTTTAAATTGGAATTTTTTACTTGCCGTGATGGACGCTTTTGGTTTCTCTATTCAATACAGAGACTGGATTCTGAATGTTTTATCTGCATCTCGGATTTCAATTTTGAACAATGGAGCCATTAGTGGATATTTCAGATGTTCAAGAGGGGTTCGACAAGGCGATCCGATGTCTCCTATATTGTTTGGTATTGCCGAGGACTTTCTTAGCCGTTGGTTGCTTCACCTCGTGGATACTGGGCGACTTGCTCCAATGCAATATACTTCTGCAAAGGTGTTTCCGACTCATTTATTTTATGCTGATGACATTCTTCTCTTCTGTAGGGCCTCTTCGGGTAATCTAGCTGTTATTAATGGTGTATTTGAGTTGTATGGATCTATCTCGGGTCAGTGTGTTAGTTGGAACAAATCTGAATTATTTCTGGGCTCCTTTGTTTCTTCTGGACGTGGCAATCGTCTTGCTGATATTATATTATTGGTATTCGTCAAGGGTCTGTTCCATTTCGCTATCTTGGAGTCCCTTTGTTTTTTGGTTTACCAAAGACATGACATCTGACTAGTTTGATGGATAGGGTGTTTGCTCACTTTGCTAAATGGAAAGGGCATTATTTGTTTATGGATGGGAGAGTTGCTCTGGTAAATTCTGTAATTACTGGTAGCTTCATTCACTCTTTTAGCATTTATAAGTGGCCCTCTGCGCTGCTTACACGTATGACTAGGCATATGAGGAATTTTATTTGGTCTGGGTCCATTAATTGCAAGAAGTTTATCACTGTCCCTTGGAAAATTTGTTGTCAAAACTTCAAGGATGGAGGTCTTGGAATCAAGAATATGTCTATTCTAAACAAGGCATTGAATGGAAAGATGGCTTGGGGTCTTCTTCAAGAAAAGTCTCTCTGCTTTAACTTACTTAGAACTCGTTTTCGCAATAAAGCGGGACAGTCACGACATTATATCATGAATTCTTCTATTTGGGGCTCGATAAAATCCATTTATTCTGAAGTTGAGCATCACTGTTTTTGGTGGATTGGTCAGCACTCTGAACTTAATTTTAAGAATGGGGCCTGGATGTGTCCTTCACTGGCTGCACAGGTTGGCCTATCTGCTAGTCAACACCGTCGTTGTTTTGATTTGGTGGAGGATTATTTGGATGGTAATAATTGGCATAATCTGTCCGTGTTACCTGCGGATGTGGAAAATAGATTGCGGAATATTAGGCGGGGTAGGGACGATGTTGATATTTATGTTTGGAAGCCTGCTACGAGTGGGGTTTTAACTGTTAAGCTCATGTACGCTTGGCTTAGATCTCCTCCTACTCAACAGCCTTGGAATCATTTTTTAAGGTGTCAGAGTGTTCCTCTTGCACACTCGCTTATTGGATGGCGGGCTTATCTTAGGTATTTGCCAACATATGATCAGCTTCAGTTGCGCGGCTGTCAAGTTGTTTCTCGTTGCAGTTTGTGCTCGTTAGTTTCTGAAACATTGGACCACCTTTTTGTCTCCTATCGGTTTTCCAAATTTATTTGGGATGGTGTTAGCTCATTGTTTGGAAGACGAATTAACACAAACTCGACTCTTAATCTGGTTGATCATGCTGTTATTCAACGTTTCAGTACTCAATTCACTGATTTGTCGGCGGCAGCAATTGTTAATACAATTTGGGCTCTATGGCTTGCTCGTAATAGGTCCATTTTTTAGGATGAGAGGGTTGATACTTCCGTCATGTTGAGACGGATTTGGGGAGCTGTTCGTGAATCTGCTCACACTGGACGGGGCTCCGTTTGGAATTCGCTAGTTGAACTTCAAATCTTAGGTGAGCTCGGGATTGAAAAGCGTCTTGCTAAGGCTCCGCACATTACTCTGATTTTTTGGCAACCACCTCCAAGGGATTGAATTAAGATCAATACTGATGCGTCTGTCACGGGTGCTCCTGGTCTTGTGGGTTGCAGAGGTATTTATCGCTCGCATGCTGACATGTGCCTTGGTGCGTTTGCCTTTCCGATTGAAAGTTCCTTTGGTTATCTTGTTGAACTATCTGCTGCTATTTACGCCATTGACATGGCTATCAGCAAAGGTTGGTGGAAAATTTGGCTTGAAAGCGACTCAATGTATGTTGTGCAGATGTTCAAATCTAAATCTTGTTCGGTTCCTTGGTTGCTTAGACAAAAATGGTTCAATTGTTTAAATCAGATCGATTCTGTGGCTTTTGTGGTGTCTCATATTTTTCGTGAAGGAAATCATATTGCGGATTCGCTTGCAAATTATGGACGGACGGCAACAGCTTCGACTTGGTGGGATGTTGTCCCAGATTTTTGTGGATCGGTCTTTTTTCATGATCGTGTAGGACGTTGCGTTTATCGCTTTTCCTAATTCTTTGGCTTCATTTTATTCTTTATTCTTTTTATATTATGACATTTATTTACTCTTTTAATAAATTTGGTTCGGGGCTTTTTTGGGTCTGTGGTGGGGGTGCCAGCATAGCTGGGATATCCGCCGCTTACCCTTCCTCGCTAACCAATCTTTAATAAAAAAATAAAAAAAATACTCTAATTTTATGTATCAAATCTTATTGATGGCAGTAGAAAGAGAAACTCCGAAGAAGAAGAACAACAAGCTAAAAAACCTAAAAAAAATTTAGCCAATCAAATTTTCATGTTTTAGTATTGTAATTTCCTCAAATGGGTATATGGGTCTATTCTTAATCTAGGAAGTATATTTGCAAAATTTCAACAAAAAAGGAGAAAGAACTAAGACCACCCACGAAAGTGATACCATTTATTGTATCATTGCATTGGATGACTTTGTCTCAATTGAGGAGAGAAACTCCGAAGAAGAAGAAGAACAACAAGCTAAAAAACCTAAAAAAAATTTAGCCAATCAAATTTTCATGTTTTAGTATTGTAATTTCCTCAAATGGGTATATGGGTCTATTCTTAATCTAGGAAGTATATTTGCAAAATTTCAACAAAAAAAAGGAGAAAGAACTAAGACCACCCACGAAAGTGATACCATTTATTGTATCATTGCATTCGATGACTTTGTCTCAATTGAGGAGAGAAGTAAATTGAATCACTTTTGTGATGCGCATACCACAAAATAGGGAACTCCTAGGAACTGTTACACACGCACGCCTCAGTGGTTGAGATCGCCTGCGTGTGATACACGCGCCTGAGAGGCGCGTCTCAGCAGCTGATGCGCCTGCTGTGGACAGTTTTTTTTTTAATTGAAAAAACGATGCTGGGTCAGATATATACCCAAACAATTGATTAATTTTAAATTGAGGACATTGAGTGTTCAAAAAAAATTAAATATATATAAATATATATATATATATATGTTACCGTTATTTTTAAAAATTTCTTTATAAATACCCAAATTCATTTACACATACAAAAACACACTTATATCTTACAAATATTAACACCAAACATAATCCGAGATATGGATAAACATCAACGTAGCAAAAATTTCTCTCAGAAAAATCTGTATTCCGATTCGCAACATCATTGTATTTTTAATTGTGTATTCTTTTAATTGTGTTAGTTTGAATTGTATTTTTTTTAATTGTATTTTTTTCATTGTATTTTTTTAATTGTATTTTTATAATCGTCTCTTGTTTCGTGCTTTTATGTATTTTTTTGTTTTTAAATCTTGTATTTTATTCCGTTTTGTATCGTTTGGGATATATGTTATTTTTGTAATTAATTATATTTTTTAATCAACTATTTCGGTGGAAAATAATTATAGATATAATTGATATTTATTTTTTTAACTAATTTATAGATTAATTGAATTATTTAAATTAGATGATGAAATAATTAGATTAATTGTTTGGTGAATAGAAATAATAGCTTATTTGAAGTGTGTAAGAGTTTTATGACAAGTGTGACCTACATATAAAAGTGATACAAAAGGGGTGTAATGGAGATGTGGTTGAGTGTATTAGATTTTTTTGAAAAATGTGATGTTTTAGTGAAGTGAGACGAAAAAAGTGATTCGAGAACTGTGGATGCTCTAACAGGTTGAGAAATAAAATTCAATGCATAGCAGTAGAATGAAAAAGAAACACTGCAGAAAAAGAAGGCACAAAAAATAGGAAAAGGAAAGCACGAAAATAATAGTAAATTAAAAATATTTTTTTCTTTAATTATTGGTTGTATTAACAAATGTCTTGATTTTAGTGGTCGGCATACCACGTCAGTGGTATGCCGGGCGTACTATATAATTTCTCTCAATTTAATTAGGTTTTTGAACAATTTAATGTTCCTACCTATAATTTAAATATAAAGAGCGAGTATAGAATAGGGGTAAGGTGTAAAAATACTCCTAACGTTTATAGTTACGAGTAATTTTACTTATAATGTATAAAATAGTGTGATTTTACTCTAACGTTGACAACCAAAAGTAATTTTAGCTCTAACATTAGCAAGTTGGTCAATTTCAGACATTATTATAAAACACGAATATTTTATTCCTTATTCTGCACCAATTACATATCAAATTTCATATCTTCTGTAACTTAATAATAGAATTAGAGATTAATATTTATAAATTCGATAAAATATTTTAATTTTTTTTGTCCGACTTGTATAATAGACATTATATTTTTTATTTTTTTCAAATCTAATCATATGTTTACGATCTGTTACTAATGAGTAATAAAATGACTCACATGTGAAGGGTAGATGATAAGATTTATGACCAAGAAGACAGTTTGATGAATTATTTCTGAAATTGAACCAACTTGACAACGTTAGGGGTAAAATTGCTCTTGACTGCCAAAGTGATGGGCAGAGGAGTAGGAGAATGGTGTACAAGGAGCTCTCCCGCACAGGGTCCCAAATTTAAGGGGGTCCAGTTGTTTATTATTATACAAATCTAAATAAATTATTGTTATTAATTATTATGTGAATGTTAACTTATCCAGAAAATTAACGCTCTAAGAGTCTTAAGGGACCCAATTTTTATTATTATTATTATTATTATTATTATACTAATTTAATTATTTTTATTATGTTAAAAATCAAGTTAAAAGTATTTTTGTGTTTCATTTTGTAGAAACATTATTATTATATGAAAGTATTAATTTTTTTTAAAGAATATGGCCCAAATTTTTTCCATTTAGCACATGGCCCCAAAAATGTTTAAGACGTCTCTAGTGATGGATAAAATTGCACCACTTTAAGCGTTAGAGATAAAAATGCTCTTTGTTGTAAATGTTAGAGGTATTTTTATACTTTATCCCTATAAAATATAAAGAGAGAAATAGATAAAGTTGTGAAAGAAGAAAAAGGAAAGAGGTAGGAGGGAGAGAAAAGGAAACCTACTGAAGAGAGAGTCAGAGTTAAAAAAAAAACGGGTCAATAGTAATAATGGCTACGGACTGATATCAACAATATTCACATGCACCTTAATGACCTGTTAGATATAGGGTCATTAAATCTACACTTTAGGATGTATTGGATATCCACCGTAAGATTATAATGAGTCTAGATCTATCAGTAAGTGATCAAATTCATTTGGTCATTCAAGATCCAAGTGAACGCTACTGCTACGGATATAACAAAGGTTCAATAACTTTTATGTTACGTTTTGAAATTCAATAACCGTGTCATAAAAAATGGGCAAAAGTTGAGTGGTTATGGATGACCCATAATATAACTCAATGTTCGCTTAATTTAGTATTGGAAAAGTGTCTTGAGATTTAAAAAATGTATTAAATTCATTGTTTAGAACTAATCAGATTCAAGTTCGAGCATTAAATAATTTTGAGTTTTTCTAACAAAAAATGTAATCCCAATAAAAATAACAAAAATGACAAATATTATAGAACAAATGAAATATAAATAATCTAATCCTAGCTACTTAAAATATGTAGTATCTCAAACAAATAGTCTTCATACTCAATTCTTATTTATTTTTTTATTACTAAAATTAGTATTTATTATTCTATTTGAAAAATAGACTTCTCAATAATAAATTATTACTAATTTTAACAAGAAATGAATAAGGTACCAAAATAGGCCTATGGTTTTTGGGAAAGTATCAATTTAGGCTCAACGTATAGAATAACACTAATATAGGCTTAACGTTAAAAAAATATCAATTTAAACTTCAATAACGGAACGAGACACGTCATTGATATTATTCCGTTAAGTTATATCAATCATACATGGAGGGAGAAATTAGAACTTAACAAAATAATAAAAATGACGTGTTTAATTCGTTTTTGAAACCTAAATTGATACTATTTTTTAAACGTCTATTTTATATGTAGAGCCGAAATTGATATTTATCAAAAAAAAAATTTATTGATATATGAAAAAGGGGAAGGATGCCATAAAACATCTAGTTGAAAAAAATAAAAACGGATTCTCATCTTGGAGGTAGACCTCGTCATGGGTCGGGCTCGGGCCGGGCCTGTCGGGCTATTGATAAAACCTGATCAGCCCAAGCCCACACTAATTAGAGTCGGGTTCGGGCTCGGGCCTAAAAAAGGAATCCCAAGCCCGCCCGTCCAAGCTCATATCTATATTAAAAAAATTCAATTAAAATAAAATACTAACTTTTTTTAATAAAAAATAATAAACATAATAGTTAATATGAGGTATTTAAATAAATATTAAATTTATAAATGTATATATAGATAACGGACCAGGCCCGATGGGTATTTATATAGTCCAAACCCGTCCATTTTCTAGGCGGGCTTATTCGGTCTTGGACCGGGCCGGGTCTGACACTAATTTTTTGGGTTAGTTACATGAATCTCACATTTGTTATAAATAAATACAATTACGTCACAAGAGTTGGTTTCTTGTAAAATTATCAAAAACTACTAAAACTATATTGAATATGTCACTGAATATATGCATCCCGTAGCCATTATATAATATTTTTGGTTAAATACACAATTTTTTCAAAATATACATTTGAAATAATAACGGTCACTGTTTCACATTCATGTTGGTTCTTCTCAACTGTCAAATTTTCTTCTAAATTCAAACATTCACTTATTTATAGAGTAAATTACATCCATGGTCACTGAACTTTATCTATTTTAATATTATAGCCATTGAACTTCAATTCTTAACAGTATGACCGTTGAATTTTACACTTTTTAACACCGGTAGTCATTCAACGCCTCAAAACGAGCGTTGGCGGCCTCAAAATAAAAATTCTAAAGAATTAATGATATTCTAAAAAACTTTAATTTTTAAAAAAATTCATGTTGTGTTTATTTAGGTGTTGTTTAGAAAATAAAAAAAATGTGGTTTCATGGTAAATGTCGTTCTGAACAGAACAACTTTAATTCTTGAATATTTCATTTTGAAGTTGTTAACGGTCATTTTGAGAAGTTAGTTAACGTTGAGGGTCACCGGTATTAAAAAATATAAAGTTCAGTGATCATAATATTAAGAATAGAAATTCAGTGACTATAATATTAAAATGGATAAATTTCAGTGGCCATGGGTGAATTTACCCCTAATTTATATATAGAATCTAATAAACAAAAAAAATGTTGCAATTCATATTATTTGCAGTGTAATAATAACTGTCTAAAAATAAAACACATGATTTGCAATATAATAACTGTCTACCACTATTTTTGAAAAAAAAAACTGTTTCCCACTATTTCAGATTCAAGCTTCTCATTAATTAAAAAGAAATCACGTTCCATTTTCTCTTCAATTTGACAAAAGTAAGATAAAATATAATTTTTTGATAAAATTATTATAAAAAACTAAGTTATTGATAAAACATAAAAAAAACACCTTACTTAATTGTAAATTTAAATTAATACATGATATTTGGTGTAAATTCCTCTAATTTTTTGTGTCCTAGCCCGGCTAAATGGGTCTGGGCTCGGACCGGACGGGCGGGCTCATCGGCCCATGGCGAGGTCTACTTGGAGGAAGGAGCGGGTTGTTGACTAACATGTAACAAGTAACAATGTATTATCTAAAGAATTAAGGGCTCGTTTGGTTCGCGGAATAGAGGGGGAATAGAATAGTCTATTCCTAAAAAATAGCTATTCCCACCTTTGGTTGATTTTTTTTATGGAATAGCTATTCCATGGAATCCCTATTCCTTGATTTCATGGAATAGCTATTCTTCAATTTACGTTAGGAATAGCCTATTCCTAATATTATATTTTTGTAATTTACAAAATTATCCTCCATTAAATCCCCAATCTTCTCTCTAATCACTTTCCCAAATCTTATAAATTTTGGTCAATCCATAATTTATATCATATAAAACGTGAAAAATTGAAAAATGACAAAAACGTTAAAAAATGTAAAAATATGAAAAAACGAAAAATGTGAAAATGTTACAAACACGAGAATATGCAAAAAAATAAAAAAACGCGAAAAACATGAACAAATGAGAAAAACACGAAGACGCAAAAAAAAAGCAAACACATGAAAAACACAAAATAGGAATAGCGCGAAAAAGTGACAAAACACGAAATATTAAAAAACGTGAAAAATAAAAACACGAAAATGCGAAAAAATACGAAAAATGCTAAAACACAAAAACGTGACAATATGTGAAAAACATGCGAAAAACGCAAACAAAACACGAAAACGTTAAAAACACAAAAATATGAAAAAATACGAAAAACATGGAAAAACATGAATAACACGAAAAAGTAACAAAATACGAAAAATACAAAAACGCGAAAAAAAGCAAAAAGGGGAAAACCCGGAAAACTAAAACGTGAAAAATCGAAAAAATGCAAAATAAAACACAATAACATGACAAAACGTGAAAAATACGAAAACGTGAACAAACGGAAAAAAACAAGAAAACTTGGGAAACACGAAAACACATAAAAAAAACGTTATAAACGCATTTTTGGTGTTTTTAACACTTTTTCATGTTTTCGATTTTTTCACGTTTTTCATTTTTTTTTCACATTTTCGTGTTTTCCACTTTTTTCATGTTTTTGTGTTTTTTACGGTTTGCACATTTTTTGTGTTTTTTCATATTTTGCGTGTGTTTTTTTTTTTTTGTTAACACGTTTATATGTTTTCGCGTTTTCACCCTTTTCCACTTTTATCTCATTTTTTTCTTTTGTTTTTATGTTTTTAAGGTTTTTTTTTTTTTTGCGCTTTTACATTTTGTTTTTTTACCTCTCTTTTTTCGTGTTTTTACAATTTTTCCGTTTTCATATTCTTATTGTTTTTTCGTTTTTAATGTATTTTTCGTGTTTTTTTCGTCTTTCGTGTTTCCCATTTTTCTATTTTTTATATATTTTTTAAAATAATATATATTAAATATTTGAACAATTTATAGTAAAAAATTAAAATTTTAAAAGAAATAAGAAATTACATTTGAGGATAATATTGTCTTTTTAATAAAAAAAAGTATCTATTCCATTCTACCTTATTCCACCAACCAAACATAGGAATAGTAATTCCTAAGAATTTCTATTCCATTCTTTGTTATTCTATTCCTTTGGAATAACCATTCTATTCCATTTCATTCTATTCCGCGAACCAAACGGCACATAAGGGTGAAATGATCTTCAAAGTTTACTTTCATAATCAATTTAGTTTAAATCAAAATTTGGATATAAATTCAATTTTAAGTTGATAAATTTTGATAAATTAACTCTAATAAATTTTGTAAAATTAAATAATTTATCAAAATACGACAACTTAACAATTAAATTTTAGAAAAAAATTATAAAAATAAATTTTATGGTTTGACAGATTTGTAAAAATAATTCTCATGATTTAAAAGTTTGTAAACATGTGTCTGATCTTTTTGCAGTTTACAAACTCAGTCATTCCTTTAAGGATTGTTATCGTGACTATTTACTCTAAAAATGAAGCAATTTGAAGCAAATAAAAATGTGGACCTTGGTCTTCCAAAAAAAGATCGACTTTGCAAATGAACCAAAATATACGACCTAACTTTGTAAAATAACTAAGTGATAACTTGTTGCCTGAACTTAGTCATGTGACTTGACCGTGACGATGATCCGACGTCATGCTAGAGCCTATAAAAAACAATAAGCAAGTGAGAAGGTCCTTAGATGTATTGAGGCTTAGATGCTTGGACATTTGATGATGGGTCGCTGCTTGTTTGGGCTTGGGCCGCATCCATGGTTTCTATCACGTCCGTGTCTAAATTTCTAGAATTTATATTTTGATATTAGTATATATTATAATTATTGGGTGTGTGAAGTTAATTTGGTGTTATAGAAAAAGTTTGGAGTTAATTCGATGTTTTTATGTGTAAATTAAAAGTTTAGAGTAATTTTTAAAAGATTATATAAAGATGGAGGACCAAACTGGATATTTGCCAGATTTGGAATATATATATCTATAGACGTGAAGAGGTGGGAGATAATCCTATTTTCTTTTTTTTCTGTTTCTTTCCTCTGTCAGTTTTATCAAATCGTTCTTCAACCGTTTCTCCACCGTTTCTTTGATTTACGGAGTTTTGACCGTCCAAATCACTCGAAATTGGAAACATAGCATCCTTATACATAAATCTAAGTCCTAGCCGAAGAGTTTTTGAGTTTCGGCAATGTTTGGAGTGAAATGTCTTAAACAGAGTTTAGAGACGAATTGAACGGGTTTGTGGTCTTCAATTAATAGCCAAGGTAAGTAACTATCAACTATATTTTGAGTTTTATGTATATAGATATATATATATGATCAAAGAATTTTCACAAATTGATATTTTAGGGTTATGCAATAATTTTATAAAATTAGGATTTTTCATGATTTTGCTTTTTATTGTGAAATTACGGTTTAAGGCTTAATTTGGTTGATTTACATATATACATATATGTTTTTGGTTTCAATATATATCTATATTGAACAAAATGAATTTGATGATTTTTTTACAAATTGTTTTTGGATTGAGAAATCTGTTGCGGTTTATTGTTGTTATTATTTTGGATTGAAGTCCAAATATGATTTTTATGATACAAAAGGGCTACTTGAAACCTAATGATTTATGGTTATAAAATAGTTTGGAATTTGATTGTGAAATGACATTTGAGCACGTTATAATTTTATGATTTTATATCCATCGAGAGTTATCCGGATCGATGGTTTTATATTTGAAGACCGTGTTCAGTGAGGGACATGGCCTGTGTACACAGTCTTAAGACCTATTGGGTATGGTAGCGAAGTGTTGGGTAAGATCATATGGGATAGGCAATGTTAAGAGACGTCTCGGCTATATATGTGGTTATGGATTGATACTTAAGGGGAGAAACTCGAGGATGGATACAATGTTTTAAGTTCATTTGGATTATGTTTTCGGTTATGATTGATTTTGATATAAGGTTTTACGTTTGATTAAATACGAGTTGGTTTGATAAAACACTTATTTGATTATAATATTTTATAAGGTTTTGAACTCAAGAATGGATACAATATTATATATTTTTTATGGTTTTGGTTTACTATTTTGACTATATTAAGTTTTGAGTATATTTTAGAAGGTTTGGATTAAATCCATTTATAAATGTATATATGTAGCTATATTATTTTATATCCATCGAGAGTTATCCGGATCGGTGGTTTTATATTTGAAGACCGTGTTCAGTGAGGGACATGGCCTGTGTACACAGTCTTAAGACATATTGGGTATGGCAGCGAAGTGTTGGGTAAGACCATATGGGATAGGCAATGTTAAGAGACGTCTCGACTATATATGTGGTTATGGATTGATACTTAAGGGGAGAAACTCGAGGATGGATACAATGTTTTAAGTTCATTTGGATTATGTTTTCGGTTATTATTCATTTTGATATAAGGTTTTACGTTTGATTAAATACGAGTTGGTTTGATAAAACACTTATTTGATTATAATATTTTATAAGGTTTTGAACTCAAGAATGGATACAAGATTATATATTTTTTATGGTTTTGGTTTACTATTTTGACTATATTAGGTTTTGAGTATATTTTAGAAGGTTTGGATTAAATCCCTTTATAAATGTATATATGTAGCTATATTATTTTATATCCATCGAGAGTTATCCGGATCGGTGGTTTTATATTTGAAGACCGTGTTCAGTGAGGGACATGGCCTGTATACACAGTCTTAAGACATATTGGGTATGGCAGCAAAGTGTTGGGTAAGACCATATGGGATAGGCAATGTTAAGAGACGTCTCGACTATATATGTGGTTATGGATTGATACTTAAGGGGAGAAACTCGAGGATGGATACAATGTTTTAAGTTCATTTGGATTATGTTTTCGGTTATTATTCATTTTGATATAAGGTTTTACGTTTGATTAAATACGAGTTGGTTTGATAAAACACTTATTTGATTATAATATTTTATAAGGTTTTGAACTCAAGAATGGATACAAGATTATATATTTTTTATGGTTTTGGTTTACTACTTTGACTATATTAAGTTTTGAGTATATTTTAGAAGGTTTGGATTAAATCTCTTTATAAATGTATATATGTAGCTATATTAAGTAAAGTTGGTTTTTATAGCTGATTGTTTTTTACTGAGATTTCTGTCTCACGTTTTTAAATGTTTTAATGTTTTTAGGTGATAAAGTACAGGATATAGAGAAGGTTACCGATCGTTTAGGCGAGGTTTGGAAGTTGGCTGCTTATTGTTAGAATTATGGTTAGAACTTTGGTATTGCAATTGTAATATAATGATATTTGGTTAAATTGGAGACTCCTAAGTATTGATTATGATCTTTCTATTTAACGCCCGATGCCGATTGAGGTCATTTGGGGTCGGGTGTGACAGTTTCGATCTCGTCAGGGCAATTTTTAGCTTTTGTTATGTGTGAGCCTGGACTATAACGAGGGTAGTGATGACGTCACGCATGTGATATCGCTTAGCCTGATATCCCTAAGCCACAAATATTGTTCGAACGAAAAATTGATCCACATATCTTTTAACTGCAAAATTCATAAAATACATGCTTTCAAATTTTTAGACTGTTTTCGTAAATTGGTCATACCATGATTTTTTTTTTACTTTTACCTCAAATTTATACTTAAAAATTGTTTAACCGATTTATAAATACAGTTTTCGTAGTTTAAAAATTTACAAATAGAATTTGTACTTTATAAATTTTGCAGCTCATGATATACGAGTCAAATTTTTTTTTTTTTTGCCCAAACTATACTTATATTTAGTTAATTTGCAAAGTAAAACTTCAAATTTTAATAGCTTCAAATTGCTTTCTTTTAAAGTAAATAGTCACCATAATAATTTTTTGAAAGAATGACTAAGTTTGTAAACTCAAAAAGATAAAGGCTTAATACCTTTCCAGCTCTTCTAAGTTGTCCCAATATTACAACTGACCCCTTGAACTCAACCTTGTGACAACTAACCCCTCCAACTTGCTTACTTGTACCAAATAACTCCTCAAGTTGCTCAGTTGGAACAAATAATTCCTCAAGTTGCTTATTTGAAACAAATAAGCCCTAAACCCAAAAAAAAATCAATATAATACTATATCAGAAATAAAAGATTTTCTAAATGTCGGTTGCTACATCTAACTAATCTATTGATACAATAGCTAAAGGGCAAAAAAAACTCCCGAAATCACAAATATGAACATATTTGAGAGGTTATTTGTTCCAAATAGCAAATTGAGAGAGTTAGTTATTACAAGTCTAAATTTAAAGGGTCAGTTATAATATTGGAATAACTTGAGGGGCTAATAAAGTATTAAACCAAAATTTTTTTGACGCATATTTGCAAATTTTAAATAAAGCTGGATTGTTTTTACAAATAGTCAACTCAAAAGATTTATTTTTGTTTATTATACAATTGTTGAAGGGAAAATTCTACCGGACGGCAATTAGACCAGCATTGTTATATGGTACGGAGTGTTGGGCAGTGAAACACTGCCACATCCATAAGACGTCGGTGGCGGAGATGCGTATGTTGAGATGGATGTGTGGTCACACGAGAAAGGACCGGGTGCGTAATGAAATAATTAGGACAAAAGTAGGGGTCACATCTATTGAGAATAAAATGAGAGAAAACCGACTAAGGTGGTTTGGCCATGTGAGACGTAGAGCGCTTGATGCGCCGGTTAGGAGAACCGAAGAGTGGCAAAGGGATGTAGTGGTGAGGGGTAGGGGAAGACCTAAGCAAACTTGGAGGAGGGTGATCGAGAGTGATATGAGTTTATTGGGAATTGAGGAAAATATGGTAGTGGATAGGACGGAGTGGAGGGAGCGAATCTGTGTCGCTGACACGACTTGATTTTCACGGTTTTATATGATGGTTCATGTTAGCCGACCCCGAATCATTTCGGGACTAAGGCTTTGTTGTTGTTGTTGTTGTTGTATTATACAATTGTTGACAAGTTTTGTGGACCAAAAAGTAAATAAAATATTTTACCATTAACCCCTCCAGACCGCCGTCTGTCAATAGTTGATAATTGTTGATTAAAGCATATCAGCCAATTCATTTTTAAGATACAGAATATTTGCCAAAAGTTTCCAAACTTCAAAAACCCTACTACGAATTTATAGACCCCAAACTTTGTAAAATAACCAAGCCTCAAATATTGTTGGATTGAAAAATTGAGTCGCATATCCTTTAAGTGTAAAATCCACAAAGTAGATACTCATGCTTTCAAACTTTTAGACTATTTTTGCAAATTGGCCGAAACATAATTTTCTTTGTTACTTTTACCTTAAATCTATATTTAAAATTGTTTGACCGATTTACAAATACAGTTCTCATGGTTTAAAAGTTTGCAAATAAAAATCTGTACTTTGTAAATTTTGCAGTTAATGATATATGAGTGAATTTTTTGACCACACAATATTTTTAGTTAGTTAATTTGCAAAGTTAGATTTCAATTTTGAATAATCTATAAAATCAGTCTTTTTAATAGCTTCAAATCGCTTTCTTTTAAAGAAAATAGTTACGACAATAATTTTTGAAAGAACGATTGAGTTTGTAAAGTGAAAAACACACATATTTGCAAATTCTAAAGTGGATTGTTATTCACCGTCCCCATATTGATATTTTTGTCATTGTCGTAGTTTTCTTTCAAAAAATGTTAATTGGTTTTCTCCCCCGGTCAAAACTGAAATTATAAAAATAATTGATGCGTAAAAATTTGAGAACCCCAGAAATGGATAATTATGAGTTGGAAACGAGATACCAATTTCGAAAAATTTATGTTTTTTTATCGAAAAAATTACGAAAAAATACATGGTAATAGGCCAGATAGTTTCTGTGACCGTCTGACTTATTTACCATGTATTTTTTTCATAATTTTTTCGATAAAAAATATATATTTTCTATTTTCGGAGTTCTCGGTTTATCACACATCAATTATTTTTATAGTTTCAGTTTTGATCGGGAGAGAGAACCAATTAACAGTTTTTAAAAGAAAAATATGAAAGGGTAAAATTGTCCAATAAGAATCCGTAACTAGCAATATGGAAACGGTAGATAACAACACCTATTTAAGTGACAGCTGGATTGTTTTTGCAAATGGGTTAAAGTGCAAAAATACCCTTAACGTTTTGAGTCAGGAGCAATTTTACCTCTAACGTCTAAAATGGTTCAATTTTACCCCTAATGTTTGTAGTCAAGAGCAATTTTACCCCTAACGTTGATAAATTGGATCAATTTCAGACACTATTATAAAATACAGTCATTTTTTTTCTCTATTTTGCACCAATTGCATATCAATTTGTTCTAAAAAAAGGATATAATGTTTTTTGTAATTTAATAATAAAATTAGAGATTAATATTTATAAATTCGGTGAATTTTTTGATTTTTTTTGTCTAATTCGTATAAAAGGCAGTATATTTTTAATATTTTTTTCTTATTTTTTTCACATCCCAACATATGTTTGTGATTTGTTACTGATAAAATAACGCATGTGTGAAGTGTAGATGACAAGATTCATAACCGAGAAGACAGTTTGATGAATTATTTCTCAAATTGACCCAATTTATCAACTTTAGGGGTAAAATTGCTCTTAGTTTCCAATATTAAGGATAAAATTGCACTATTTTAGACGTTAGGGGTAAAATTGTTCCTGACCTAAAACGTTAGGGGTATTTTTACACCTTAACCCTTTTGCAAATAGTCAAATCAAAAGATTTGTTTTTGTTCATTATATATACTTATAAAATTGAAAAGCATGAACAGTACCAATTCCAAATTTTTTTGGATTTGTTCCAATATTACCCTTCCACTCACTTTTCAATTTTGTCCTCAATTGGACATGCATCTTTCCAATTTTATCCTCTTTAGTATGAGCTTTTATAGCACCCATCCACCTACAAGAAAACGACACCATTTGTTTTGCTTTGGAAGAGGGTAAATTACACCTATGACCACTGAACTTTACCATTTTAACATTATGGCCACTGAACTTCAATTCTTAACAGTATAGCCACCGAACTTTACACTTTTTAACACTGGTGGCCACTCAACACCTCAAAACGACTGTTGACGGTCTCAAAATAAATAATTCGAAGAGTTAATCGTATTCAAAGGAACTTTAGCCCTTAAAAATTTTCGTTTTGAGGTCATTTAAGTGTTGTTTGGTTAGGAGAGAAAGTAAATTTTTAGAAAGAGAAAGCTCAAAAAAATGTGATTTTGGAAAATAAAAAATGTGATTTTATGGTAAATTTCGTTCTGAACAACTTTAATTCTTGAATATTTTCATTTTGAGGTCGTTAACAGTCATTTTGAGGAGTTAGTTAAAATTGAATGACTCTCGATGTTAAAAAATGTAAAGTTCAGTAGTCATACCGTTACGCATTCTAAGCCTTTATCTTATTTTTTAATATTCACTATTGGATCCAAACTTACTAAAAATTTAAGTTGAAAATTCTAAGCATCGTAAGACTTAGATAAGTCAGAGTATAAAGATGAATAACCAAATTCATTTATTTGGTTATGCAATATCCAATGAACACTACTACTAATATTAATAATTTACTTTTACATAAATGCGCTCCTCAATTTTATCATAATTTTATAACTCGAATTGGATTTTTTTATTATTATTACTACTTCGAGTTTTCTGATCTTATTAAAAATTTCTACTTTAAAAGTTTTCTCAACCCAGCCCAACCTCTCAACCAAAAACAAAATTATTTACATAATTTAATTTTTGCGCTAGCTGTTTTTAATTTTTAGACTGTCAAGTTTTTAAGTTCGGATATTGATTTTGTTAAGTAGACGTTCAGTGTAGAAAACTTTTGTATTTTTAGTTATTATATATCTATTGTAACTAGAAACATAACTATACTACTACCAATCACGTGGTTCAAGTGGTTAAAATAAAAATCAATTTAATAAAAATTAATACATTATTTCTTTCCCGAAGCGAAGCAATGATATCTTTCTAGTTTTAAATAAAGCTGGATTGTTTTTACAACGGTTTTGATATATGCAGCCCTTAGGGCTGCATATAAGCATTAAATACAAACAGAATATTCTTTTGTATTTTCAAGATATTTATTTATTATGCATTGAACTTTTAAATACACCAAAATTCATTTAATGCAATCATAAATTCTTTTATATTTTCTATATTTGCATTAATTTTTTATTTTTTAAAAAGATGTCTGCATTTATTATTTCAACAGATTATTTGTAACTGTGTTATTTCGACAGGTTATTTGTAATTTCGACAGGTTATTTGTAATAGTAACAGAATAAAAGTTACAAATAACCTGTCGAAATAACACAGTTACAAATAACTTGTCAAAATGATAATGTTTGTATCTGCATACAGTTAATTGTATTTTGACGGGTTATATACAGTTTTTTTTTTTATGTAACTTTTATCTGTCAGACTTAAACATTATCATTTCGACAGATTATTTGTAACTGTGTTATTTCGACAGGTTATTTGTAACTTTTATTCTGTTAATAACACAGTTACAAATAACCCGTTGAAATAATAAATGCAGACATCTTTTTAAAAAAATAAAAAATTAATACAAATATAGAAAATATAAAAGAATTTATGATTACATTAAATGAATTTTGATGTATTTAAAAGTTGAATGCATAATAAATAAACATTTTGAAAATACAAAAGAATATTCTATTTGTATTTAATGCTTATATGCAGTCCAAGGGCTGCATATATCAAAACCGTTTTTACAAATAGTAAAATCAACAGATTTATTTTTGTTTATTATACAATTGTTGCCAAGTTTTGTGGGCCAAAAAGTAAATAAAATATTTTACCATTAACTCCTCCAGACCGCCGTCTGTCAACAGTTGATAATTGTTTTTTTTTTTTTTTTTTGATAAAACAGCTTATATTAAGAACAAACTAAACAGAGGTTACATCAGTTCGAATACAAGCAGAAATACAAGCAGCCACTTTATGCGCTGGGATATTTGCTAGTCTATGTTCATGGACTACCTTGAAAACCTGAAAATACAAGCTTACTTCCAGGATATTGCTAACTAACAGTCCAAGCCAGTTTGGCCCCTTGAACTTTGTCTCAATCAACTTCACCGCTTCGAGTGAGTCGGTTGCCAGAGTAAGTGAGTGAAACCCGGCATCCTTGGAATACTGTAAGTAAGCGAGGATGGCCTGCAATTCAGCATGGAGGGATGATAAAGATGAACCCGGCGGCCCTCCCCCCGACATCATTACAAGCCCAGCCTTGTTCCGGATTAGGAATCCAAAAGCACTTGTATTGCCCCTCGGAATGAACGCTGCATCTGTGTTGATTTTATATTTAGTCTCTTCCGGAGGCAGCCAGCTATGCACACTATCCAGGGCCTCGGCAGACCCTTCCCCGTCCCGAGCCAGCGACAGCATTTCACACTGTTTCGATGCAGAACAGCCCGCCATCAGCTCGTTTAGCGTTGTGAAGCCGCGGACACTTCCCAGGGGTAATTGTTGATGCGCCACACGATTCCTCTCCACCCAAATCAACCACACAATTCCACACACTGTTGCAAATTCCTGTATAGTAGACATTGAGCTGACCCGCCAGAGCCAATCCATACAATTTTGGCCTTCTACTTTATAGGCTTTGAGTGGAACGGTGGAACCTTTCCAATACTCCTTAGCGTGTCTGCAGTTTCTGAAAAGGTGAAGAATGGACTCGCCTGGGTCCCCACAAAGCCAGCACTTATCCGTTTGGATGATTCGTCGCCTTAGTAGGGTAGAATTACATGGGAGGAAACCTTTGCAGGCAACCCAGACCGTGTGAATAACCTTTGGGGGCAAATTCAAACTCCGGAGATTTTTCCAGAACTCAGAGGAGCTTGTGGACGGTGAAGCTTGATCCGTCAAGGCAGGCTGATCCTCAATTGCAATTCTGTACCCTGTTTTGACCGAGTATTGGCCCGACTTCGTTTCTCTCCAGTAAAGTCTATCAACACCATTATCGCTACACAGCGAGAGATGGATGATTGCTTCCGCGACATCCCCGGGGAAACACTGATGGATAAGATCATGCCTCCAACTGTGGTTTTCTAAATTTATCAAACAAGAAACATACCGAGTTGGGGGGGCTTGGTAGGTCGTGAGGGGCCTGTTACAAGGGATGCCCTCCACCCAGCGATTATCAAGGATATCAACAGAGTGACCAGTTCCTATTCTCCAAATTGGCCCTTCAATCACAATTCTTCGTGCAGTCATAATACTGCGCCATACCTGGCTTGGGCGGTATCCAATTTTTGCAGATAGTAGCTCATGTCGGGGATGGTATTTATACTTAAAGACTTGGGCGCACAGAGAGTTTCGGTTTTCAATCAACCTCCACACTTGCTTAGCCGGTAGGGCTAAGTTAAAAGCTTGAAGGTTCCGGAAGCCTAGACCCCCACATTGCTTTGACAGGCACAAATTTTCCCATTTGCTCCAATGGATTCTGCTCTTATTTGGGTCATTACTCCACCAGAACCGAGCTACTAGCTGTTGGATTTCAACGCATAGGGTCTTTGGAACCAATAAACAGCTCATCACATACAAAGGGATGGCTTGGGCTATGGATTTAATGAGGACCTCCTTTCCTCCCCGGGAGAGATTCGTCTCCTGCCACCCACCAATCCTCTTGGCTAGACGTTCCTTTAGATAGCCAAACATAGCCTTTTTTGATTTCCCGAGCATCGCTAGTAGCCCTAAGTATTTTGAGAATCTATCCACTTCCCTGATGTTAAGGATGTCGATCAATCTCCCTTTACATTCAGAGCTCACCCCTTTGCTGAACATAGCCTCAGACTTCTCGAGATTAATTTTCTACCCGGATACTGTTTCATAGCACTTCAACAGTTGTTTAATCTTAGTGCATTCTGTTGAAACACATTTTCATATGATTTTGATTTGACAAAATTATTTAAGTTAATCCCATGATTAAGACAATTAAATTTAAGTGCTTTGATTTAATTGTACTAATGTGTTTGTTCAATGTTGAGTATAAGAATAAATAAGAACATGAATAAAAAGTAAGACAGAACGAAGTCAGCATGAGACACAACACAAGCTGAGTAGAAATGTAACTCAGCATTATAGAAGAAAAGTCTTCTTCAGAACAAAAGCTTGAAGACGAAGCTGCCCGAAGATTCTGAGTAGAATTATTACTCAGTCTCTGATATAGATAAAGAACAAAAGCAACGTCAATAAAGTCAAGCTGAGTGTTCGTCAGGACATCGTGAATGATCCGTTACTAAACGATAAGATCCGATAAAAGTTTGCGCCAATACAGAAGCCTTGAAATTACGCCCAGAGACTTGTTCGAGATGCATGGGTCAACTGGCATTTGGCTAAAAGACGAAACTGGCGCTAGAAGACGGACCTGGCAGAAGAAGACAAGCCTGACGCCTGCTAATTTTAGACGACAGGATTGGCCTACAAATCTGTATGCTGACCAATGAATGACGCAAGAAGACCGTTTGAATTCAACGGATATATCCGAATTCAAATGATTGAAGCATCAGATTTCACTATAAAAGGACAAGTTCATCACTTGGATCATTCGCCTAAGTACAAAAAGAAAAGCATACATACAAGCCCATACAAACAAGAAAAGCAAATACTTACACCCAAATCCTATCTCTGTGTAAAAGTCTAGATCGAATTTGTATTCATCTAAAGTGTTCTTCATCTAGTAAGAACAAATTTGTATCAATTGTAAAGATTGAGAAAGTGGTGCTGAGTACTCGGTTTTAGTACTCAGTGGTAGAGAAAATCTGAGTGTTTGGTTATAGCGCTCAGTAGGGTTGAGTAGACGAATAGAGGACGGTACTCTTGCATACTCAATTGCTTGTAAACGGTTTGTGCTCTACCTTTAAAGAGCTCAGTAGTGGATTGAAAAAGCCCGGAAGGATTCTAGGGACTGGACGTAGGCGGTGAGGCCGAACCAGGATAAAACTGCTGAGTAATTTCTAACCCTTCTCTTGATATATATATATATGTATGTATTGCTTGTTTAAATTACTCAGTATATAATCTGTATAAGCCGACGCTGAGTAATCAGACTGCTGAGTTGGAAGCTGACCTTAAGTGTTAATTCTCAACTCACAAGTAAAACAGTTCTAGTCAGCCTCCGACTAAAGCTGTCTTGCATCGCGCTCAGCCTTGCTGACCTAAACTGAGTAAAGTTGTTTAAAGAATTAAATTAAGTCAGCAATTAAGCGAAAAAGTTACATTAGTTCCTAACCCCCCCCCCCCCCTTGGAACTAATCCTATTACATTACACGGGACCAACAAGTGATATCAGAGCCCAGTTGCTCACTACTCTAAGATAAAACTATCTTGAGCTGATCCTTGTAAATGGCTGAGAACAGCACTCGTTTCCTTCCTGGAAATAAAACAACACAGATACTCCCTGAGGGATTATCTATTAGTCGGCCTCTCTTGTTCTTCGGATCAAAATATACATTTTGGAAGAACAAGATGAAATTTTTTATTCAGACCACAAACATGAGTGCATGGCTTGCAATAGTCCAAGACCCGTTTGTGCCTTACAAAATGGTAAACAACGAGAAAGTTATTAAGAGTGAAACTGAGTGCTCAAAAGATGACCTTAGAAAACTGCAAAATAATGCTTCGGCTATCAACATGCTTCACTGTGCGTTAGATGCTGCAGAGTACAACAAAATTTCAGGTTGTGAGTCAGCACAGGAAATATGGAAGAAGCTGGAAGTGACCAATGAAGGTACCAGCAAGGTCAAGGACTCAAAAATGAATCAACACATGAGACTATACGAGCTGTTTGAGATGAATGACAATGAAGACATCTCTGAAATGAACGCAAGATTCACCAACATTATAAATGAGCTGAAGAGACTCGGCAAGAACTTCACAGAAGAAGAACAGGTGAAGAAAATCTTGAGAAGTCTCCCCAAAAGCTGGCAAGCTAAGAAGACAGCTGTGGAAGAAGCTCAAGACCTGACCACATATAAATATGATGAGCTCATAGGATCTCTGCTGACCCACAAAATCTCAATGAAGAACTTTGAAGCTAAGGAAAAGTCAGAGGACAAGAAGCAAAAATCTCTTGTCATGAAAGCTGACTCAACAGAAGCTGACTCATCAGATGATGAGGAGATGGTCATGTTCACAAGAAAGATGAAGAAGCTGTTCAGAAAGAATGACAAGAACAGCATAAGGCCATTCAAAAGAAGCGATAAATACAAAGCTGAGTCCAGCGACAGCAGATACAAAAAGGACAGCTCGAAGCCTGTGACATGCTTTGAATGCCATCAAACTGGGCATATTAAATCAGGTTGTCCCACTCTGAAGAAAGAAAAGAAAGGCAGCAGAAAAGCAATGGTGGCAACATGGAGTGACAGTGATGAGTCAACCTCATCAGAAGCTGATCCCACGGAGTCAGCAAACATATGTTTCATGGCTAACGAATCTGCTGACCAATGCCGATTTGAGCAAGCTGACCTCTCAGATGAATCTGACCAAGAGGAACACTCCAATGAGGTAACATCTCTTCTCTTTCTTAGAAATGAAATGGTTAACGCCTTGAGTGATCTATATACACTGACCAAAAAGTGTAACAAGAAAATAAAAGCACTCAGCAGACGATGTGATGAGATTGAAGAGGTCAAACTGAGTGACCTCCGACATCTGCTCCAAGACAACACCAGGCAAGATGAAAATCTAAAAATCATGCATCGGTTTGTCTCGAAAGTCCAATCAGATTCCAAGAAACTGAGAAAAGACATCACATCTATACAGAACTAGCTGAGTACATCAGCCAAGAAAAGGTTCTATCCACATGCTGAGTATCATGGTACTGGTCAGCCTAGACAGTACACTCAGCAGAAGAGTCAGTGTGACTGCTGTGGAAAAAGGGGACACACTATAAACGTGTGTTGGTATGCTCATCACCATCGTGCTGACCAAAAGAGGAAATACCCTCAAAGGGTAGTCTTTTGTGACTATTGTGGTAAAGATGGCCACACCATAAATGTATGTCGTCACAAAATAAAATATAATGTGTCACCTGTTCATGCTAACCAACGAGGACCCAAAAATAATTGGGTACCTAAAGATGAATAGTTTAAATTGCAGGTGAGCCTGAGGTGCGCGGAGAAGTTAAAGCTTTGGTATATTGACAGCGCATGCTCGAGGCATATGACTGGTGATGAAACTCAGTCCATCACACTTGTGCATAAACGAGGTGGAAGTGTAAGCTTCGGAGACAACAAAAAGGGTAAAATAGTAGGATCAGGTACTATCGGAGGAAACCCTACTATTGAGTTAGTCTCCTTAGTCAGGGGTCTCAAATATAACCTATTGAGCGTAGCTCAGCTGTGTGACAGTGGTAGAAAGGTTGTATTTGATGCCACTGAGTGTCGGATACTTGAGGGAAAAACAAATGATTTGATTTTAACTGCCCCTCGTGTTGACAATGTGTTCATGTTGAGTTTAGAAAAGAAATTTTCAAAAAATATATGCTTAGTATCAAAGGAAGATAATTCCTGGCTATGGCATAGGAGACTTGGTCATGTAAGCATGGACCTCCTTGCCAAATTAGCAAGAAAGCAATTAGTTGAGGGTTTGCCCAAACTTAGATTTGAGAAAAATCAATTATGTAATGCTTGTCAGCAAGGTAAACAAACTAAAAAGTCTTTTCAAAGTAAAAATATTGTCTCAACCAAACGAACATTGGAATTACTACACTTGGATCTTTTCGGACCTGTCCAGCCACTCAGCTTGGGCGGTAAGAGATTTTCCTTGGTCATTGTAGATGATTTCTCTCGATATACTTGGGTCATCTTGCTGAGTAGCAAGGATGAAGCTTTTGAGATGTTCTCAACACTGATCAGAAAACTTGAAAATGACAAAGATTTAAAATTAGCTCACATCCGTAGTGATAATGGCGGAGAATTCAAAAACCAACAGTTTGATGAATTCTGTGAAGTCAGCGGTATTGACCACAATTTTTCTGCTCCTAGAACTCCTCAACAAAATGGGGTAGTTGAGAGGAAGAACAGAACATTAGTTGAAATAGCTAGGACAATGCTGAGTGAGAATAGGCTTCCAAAGTATTTCTGGGGTGAAGCTGTCAACACAGTATGTTATATACTCAATAGGGCTTTAGTTAGACCTATTCTTAAGAAAACCCCCTATGAACTTTGGAAAGGACGAAAGCCCAACATTGGATATTTTTGTGCCTTTGGTTGTAAATGTTTTATACTCAATACGAAAGACAACCTTGCCAAATATGATTCTAAAGTTGACGAAGCGATCTTTCTAGGGTACTCAACTAACAGTAAAGCATATAGGGTGTTCAATAAACGAACTCAAGTCGTAGAAAAGTCTGTCCATATCGAGTTCGATGAAACTGACCCTGCAGGAAAGTCAAGTCAGTCTGCCGAAGATGACCCATGCTCAGCTTCCGTTGACCAAAAGGAGCCGCTGAGTCATTACCACACGGGCTGACCAAAGGTAAAAACGAACCAGAAATTACCTTTGCTGACCAATCTAAAACTGTAGAGATTGTTGAAACACCTGCTCTTGATAACTCAACACTACCCAAAGAGATCAAAATTCCAAGAGGACACTCGGAGAAGTCCATTCTTGATGCTGCTGAGAACAACCTGATGACTAGAAATCAACTCAGGAGATATCTTAGCAATGTTATGTTCGTCTCAGTCCATGAACCAAAGAACTTCACCGAAGCTGAGCACGATGAATTCTGGATCAACGCTATGCAAGAAGAACTTGATCAATTCAAGAGAAATGAGGTATGGGATTTAGTGCCAAAACCTAGGAATCAAAAGACCATAGGAACTAAGTGGGTCTTTAGAAATAAGCTAGACGGGCAAGGTAATGTAGTCAGGAACAAAGCCCGACTTGCAGCTCAAGGCTATAGTCAGCAAGAAGGCATTGACTATGGTGAGACCTTTGCACCCGTAGCTAGGTTAGAGGCTATAAGAATTTTATGTGCATATGCTAGCTTCATGAACTTTAAACTATTCCAAATGGATGTCAAGAGTGCATTTCTTAATGGAGTTATAAACGAAGAGGTATATGTTAGTCAGCCTCCTGGGTTTGAAGATCCAAAATTTCCAAACCACGTTTATAAACTCAAGAAGGCCCTGTACGGCCTGAAACAAACTCCACATGCTTGGTACGAAAGGTTGACCAGTTTCCTGCTGACCAGGAACTATGTCATAGGTAAAGCTGACACAACCCTATTCATTAAGAAAAAGGGTAAAGATACCCTGCTGGCACAAATTTACGTAGATGATATTATCTTTGGTGCTACTAATGAATCTATGTGCAAAGAATTTAGCAAACAGATGCAGACTGAGTTCAAAATGTCAATGATGGGCGAACTCAACTTCTTCCTCGGACTTCAAATTAAGCAAGGGAAGAATGGCATCTTCATTAGTCAGACCAAATATGCCAAAGAAATATTAAAGAAATTTGATATGGAAGAATGTAAGCCCATATCTACCCCAATGGGTACTGACATTGTGCTATGTGCTGATGAGAAAGGTAAGTCAGTAGACAGCAAGTTATATCGAGGTATGATTGGCTCTCTACTTTATCTAACTGCTAGTAGGCCTGACATTCAGTACTCAGTATGTTATGTTGGTCCCGTGTGATTAGTTCCAAGGGGGGGTTAGGAACTAATATAACTTTTTCACTGATTAATCTTGCTGACTTAATTATTTCAATAAGTTGATTAACTCAGCTTTGGTCAGCTTGGCCGAACTTAGCGTAAGACAGCTTTAGTCAGATGCTGACTAAGACCGTTTTACTTGAGAGTTAGGAATTGACACTCGCATGGTCAGTTTCCAACTCAGCACTCCAATTTACCTAGTGTCAGCTTCTAACAGTTTATATGCTGAGTAAATATAACAATCAACACAAGCACATATATATATTTGAGAGAGTTAGAAATTACTCAGTATCACTTATCCTGGTTCGGCCTCTCTGCCTACGTCCAGTCCCTAGAGTCCTCCGGGCTTTTAGAATCCAATACTGAGCTCTTTAAGGGTAGAGCACAAACCGATTACAAGCAGTTGAATATGCAAGAGTACCTTCCTCTATTCGTCTACTCAACTCCTACTAAGTGCTACAACCCAACACTTAGATTTCTCTACTACTATGTACTAAATACCAAGTACTCAGCACGCACACTCAATATTACAATTGATCACACACTTGTTCCTTTTAAAACAAAGAACACTTTAGATGATTACAAATAATCAATCTAGCATTTACACAGAGAATGGAAGATTTGGTGTAAGCTTTCTCTTTTGTTTTGAGTACTTTGAATTTGTATCTTTCTCACTTGTAATTTTCTATAAATCGGCAATCTTCCAAATGAAATCTTTGTTCCTTTTATAGATAAATTGTGAGGAACAAATCATTTGAAATTGATTTGTCCGTTGAGTCCAAAACGGCTCTTTTAGGAGACAACTTCTGGTCAGTTTCAGGTGTCAGGCCAATCCTGTCTTCTGATTTCTTCAGACGTCAGATTTGTCTTCTTTCTGCAGATGTTGTCTTCTTGTGACAGTTTGTCTTTTAGCTAAATTCAGTTGTCCCATGTTTCTCGAAATTGACTTTTGCATAATTCCAAGATTTCTATTATTGGTGCAGACAGTTGTTGGATTTGTCTTTTAGCTAACGGAACACTTGTGAATTACTCAGCTTTACTCCGATGATTTATTGTCGGCCAATTCCCATACTGAGTTCTTCTAACTCAGCTTTCAAGGGTCAGCTTTGTTCTGAAGCAGACTTTACTTCTTTCATGCTGAGTTCTATTCTACTCAGCTTCTTTGACCAACTTCATTCTTCAGCTGTTATTCCAAGGATGACTTTATCTTTTCTTATGCCGAGTTGCCCTTCACTCAGCTTGTGTTCTCATGCTGACTTGATCCTGTCTTATTCTTTATTTCTTTTTGCATTTATATTTATACTCAATATTGAACAAACGGATTAGTACAATTAAATCAAAGCACTTAAATTTAATTGTCTCTTTAATCATGGATTAAACTTAAATGATTTTGTCAAATCAAAATCTTGTGGAAAGGTGTTTCAACAAACTCCCCCATTTTGATGTTGGCAAAATATTTAATTTATGGAACTCAGTATTCCCATGATCGAAGTACAGTTTATCTTTCTGAAATTACTCCCCCGTAAGGGTTGCATGTATTGTCTAAACCTTAGAGAAGACAAGTGTATACAGTCTTAGTTTAATCCAAGATTTACTGAGATCTTGTTTTAGCGATCTTAAGTCAATTTTCAGAAGAGTTCAATGTTTACTCAGTTTGATACATAATTAGTAAGTACTGAGAATTTGTGTTTGTTCAATTTTTAGACAGGTCAGCATTTTTAATACGTATCTCATACAGCTAAGTCAATTTGAATGAAAATATGCTTAATATATATATTCAGGCACAAGTACACAAGCCCAAAAACAGAATTAGCTAAGTCCTAGGTTGACTAAGCTATTACTTTCTATGGGCAGCTTGATACTATTTTCCCTTGCCTTTCCGCTGCTTACTTCCTGAAGCCCTTGTGTCTTGCTGAGTTTCATCCTCTTGGCTGTTCTCCCCCATTTTGCCATCATCAGGCTGAGGAGCGATGAAGGTTTCATTGAGAGCAGCACGAGTCAGCTTTACAGAATAGGCTTTGAGGCGCTTGGTGCTTTCAAATAGGCCATCAAGGACAGGGACTCCATCATCAAGAACAACGCGAGGAGCACGAAGGGTTGCGCTGATCATGCTGAGCATGTATTCGTGTGCCTTAGTTAGCCAGGATATATCTTCTGTGAACTGGGCATACGATTGATGGTACATCTTAAGCACTGCCTTGTCGTAAATCTCACGCTGGTCAGTTGTGTAACGTACGTGCCGAAGTATACTTTGAGTGGTCTGAAGGATAGTATTGGTTTTGACCACATCAGTTTCCATCTTCTCTTTGCTCAGATTCAGAAGACGAACAGCTTCACTTATTTCGTCCATGGTACATTAGGAAGATGAAGAGAGAAGATCACGAGCACCTGTTAGCTCCGAAGACAGCTTGTTAAAACAGTGATTTAACTCGGCAGAGGTAGCATAACCCATGGTGATGGTAGGTAAGGCATTGATCTGGCCTTGGAGTGAATTCATGTGGTTCACCATCATCAATATCAGCTCAGTCAGCTTGGCAAAGGAATCTTGCTTGGGTTGCTGGAGTTGGACGGAAGTCATGACACTGACTAAATCTTTGAGATGCTTGATCTCATTGAGAAGCTGAGTGACAGATGTCAATTCTTGTGACTCAGCATTTGCAGTCCCAGCAGCATCGGCATGAGATGTGTTTATATCCTGTAGGAGATGTTAAGCCGAGTCGATGATGCGATGGCCAGACTCAGTTGCATTAAGATAGGCAAATTGTGCCACAAGATGTACCTCAGGGGCCGGAATTCTAGTTCCATCAGATTTAGGAGGTGTGTGATGCTGCCCTTTAGTTGAGGTGCCAGTGTTGTCAGCATCGGAATTTTGATATTGATGAGCAACAGGAGCTGACTGCTCAATGTTCTGCAAAACAGGATATGAAGAAATTTGTGGATCTGCAGAAGTGGTTACCTGCTCAACATGAACGTTAGTGGGTGCAGGAGGAGGCAGTTCAGGTTGAGAAGGGTTTTCCTTAGCTTGTTTTTGGATCAGCCAGGACCTCAAGTTCTTGCTCGGCTTGGTTTGGATTTTCTGGAGTCTTGGCGTGTTGCTCGGTGTGAGTAACAGAGGCTTGATTTTCCTGTATGGAAGACTCAGCATAGGATGAGAAGAATTTGAAGTGAGTGGTGGTAAGGTCCGTGATTTCATTCATTGGAGGCGAGTCATCCAAGAGATCAATAGTGGGAGTTTTGTTGGCCTTCTTTTTGAGCCTTCTTAGCTTTCTTGCCTTTGGAGGAGGTGAGTCAGCAGGAATAGAATCAAGTGACGATTCAATTCCAAGATCAGCATTGAGCCCTTCCCTGACTATTTCTTGCTCTGCGAGCTCAGCATCACTTGTCATATTCGGTTCAGCTGGACTTTCAACTTCGTCAGCATGCTCTGTTTGTTCTTGCTCAGCATAGGTTTCTTGATGTTGCTCAACATCCTCATTATGTTCATGTTGACCTTCATTGTCACTTTGTTCCTCTTCTTCTTCTTCTTGATCAGCTGGAGTTTGCTCAAGATCAATCCCTTGACTTGTGATGAAGTGAGCATCATCAAGGACAGCAAATCCAAGAGGAACATCTTCAACTGGACTCAGCTCAGCATTTTTCCTTTTCTTATTTAGAGGAGTTTCTTCACTTTCTCTCTCCTCAGGCTCATCTTCCCTTTTTCTCTTCTCTGCTGACTTACCTTGATCAGCATCAATTTTCTTCCCTTTAGAGACAACCCGAATTTTCTTAGGGACAGCATCAACATCCTTTGAACTGGTCTGGATTGCCTTGCGTTTCTTTTCTTGCTTAGTTTGGACAGCAGCTTCGACTGCAGCTATATCCTCATCCGAGGTAGCCCAGCATCCCCTTCCTCCTGACCTTCCTGCTCAGCTTCCCCCTGAGCTCCCTCGACTACCCCTTTTCCCTTCTTGTGTTTGATGGGTTGGTTGTACACTAACCCAAATAATAATGCAGCTGTGATTTCAGTTCCCATGGTTTCTACTTCAGTTGTCACGTCAATTTGGTGGTCTTCGAGAATTCGTGAAACAAGGGAACCCATCCTGAGCTTGATAGTGCTTCGTTGGAGTGCACCTACAAAAAATACAGGCATGTTGAGGGGGCTGTAGGTCAGCATGTTCCATATGAAGCACTGCTCAAAGTTTGAAGCGGATGATGTTGAGTTGAACTTCGGGAAGATGAAGTTGGTCAGTATATAGTGCGCCATCTTCTGGTTTTGTCCCATGCATGTGCTGGGTATTTCCCCTTTGTGTCCCTCGGGTTTACAGAAGGTAACTGTGTGGTCCAGTTTTTCTTTGGTGGTCCTGAATTCCTTTCCGGTGTTTGGAAGATTGAGCAAGGTTGCGAGATAGGAAGGAGTAATGGTCAGCTTTTTACCTTTAACGTGAGTGACGAGATGGTCAGCATCACTTCCATCAACACAGAGGTTGGAGTAGAATTCACATACTAGCCTAGGGTAGGTTTTTCCAGGGAGCGAAAAGAGTCCACCCCATCCGTTTTTCGCAATCCACTCACAAAAGGGTTGCTCATGGGTTATGAAGCTTGGAGAGAACCACCTACATCTGAGAACTTCATGATTCTTCACACTTGGGTATACTTTGATGAAGAATTTCTCACTTGGCTGCTTAGCCTTCTTCTTCTTTGTTGACGATGTTGCTAGGTCGGTTTGGGGGTTTCTGTTTGGAGTTAAGTCGTGCTGACCTAGTTGAGGCGGTGACTTAAGGTTTTCATTGTTGTGGTCGGTGTTGTTACCATCGCCGGAAGGATTTTGGGTTTTCGCCATTCTTATGAACTTTTGAAAGGATTTTGAGATTCAGAGAGAGAGATTCGAATGCCAAGGGTTTTCGTCTATAAAGAGTGATAAGTGGGAAAACTTCCACTTTATAGAGGTGCGAATGAATCCTAAACGTTGAACTAGCCGTTTTACCCTCGAGATTATCAACCGACAGGGATTCTGTCATTTATGACACGTTCGGCGCATGGGATTTATCATTATTGCTTACGTTATCCTAGGTGGCCATTAATGCGCATGCTAGCATTTACTGTTTTCAATGAGATTTACTCAGTATGGAGAATGTCAAACGTTTTGTGATTTCTGAGTAGTTAGTTTTACGCAGGATAGTTTTGGATTTTAGTAACTCAGCTTAGGGAGAATCACTCAGCATGTATGTTTACTCAGCTTAGGGTGATTTCATGTTATTCTTAACTCAGCATGCAGTAGTTACTAAGTTTTCACAGATCACTCAGCATGGCAATCACTCAACATTCAATTTAGCGCATAGAATTTACTGAGGAGGATTAGGCATACCGATAGCTTCCCTCAGTATGTTGAATTGCTCACGAGCCAAAGGCTTTGTGAAGATATCCGCAAGCTGATCATTTGTTGGTACATAGGTCAGCTTGATCTCACCCTTGAGTACATGATCCCTGATGAAGTGATGTCTTATGCTCACATGCTTCATCCTGCTGTGTTGGATTGGATTCTTCGATAAGTCAATGGCGCTTTTATTATCACACATGACTTCTATTGTTTCTGTCTTGACACCATAATCCTCAAGTTGTTGCTTAATCCATAGGACTTGTGCCACACAGTTTCCAGCAGCAATGTACTCAGCTTCAGTTATAGACAGGGCCACAGATGACTGCTTCTTGCTGAACCAAGATACAAGACAGCTTCCTAGGAAGTGACATCCTCCTGAAGTGCTTTTTCGTTCTAGCTTGTCTCGTCCATAGTCAGCATCAGTATATCCAATCAGTGTGAAGTCACTTGTATTTGGATACCATAGACCTGCATTAACTGAGCTCTGCAAATATCTGAAAATTCTTTTTACAGCTATTAAGTGAGATTCTCTGGGGTCAGCTTGATATCTTGCACAATAACATACTGAGTACTGAATATCAGGTCTGCTAGCAATTAGATAAAGTAGAGAGCCTATCATACCTCGGTATAGTTTTCTATCTACAGACTTACCTTTTTCGTCAGCACAAAGGACCGTATCAGTACCCATTGGGGTTGATATGGGTTTACATTCTTCCATATCGAATTTCTTTAGCATTTCTTTGGCATACTTAGACTGACTAATGAAAATGTCATTCTTACTTTGCTTGATTTGTAGTCCAAGGAAGAAGTTGAGTTCTCCCATCATAGACATTTCGAACTCAGTTTGCATCTGTTTACTAAATTCTTTGCACATGGAATCGTCAGTAGCACCAAAAATTATGTCATCTACGTAAATTTGTGCAAGTAGGGTATGTTTACCCTTTTTCTTAATGAACAAGGTTGTGTCAGCTTTGCCTCTGACATAATTCCTGGTCAGTAGGAAGTTGGTCAACCTTTCATACCAAGCTCGTGGAGCTTGCTTTAGGCCATATAAGGCCTTCTTGAGTTTATAAACATGGTTTGGAAATTTCGGATCTTCAAACCCAAGAGGTTGATTAACATATACCTCTTCGTTTATAAAACCATTAAGAAATGCACTTTTAACATCCATTTGATATAATTTGAAGTTCATAAAGCTAGCATATGCACACAGTATACGTATCGCTTCTAGCCTAGCAACGGGTGCAAAGGTTTCTCCATAGTCAATACCCTCTTGCTGACTATAGCCTTGGGCTACAAGTCGGGCTTTATTTCTAACTACGTTTCCTTGCTCATCTAGCTTATTTCTAAATACCCATTTAGTTCCTATGGTCTTTTGATTCCTAGGTTTAGGCACTAAATCCCATACCTCGTTTCTTGTGCATTGATCGAGTTCTTCTTGCATGGCATTGATCCAATACTCATCGTGCTCAGCATCGTTGAAGTTCTTTGGCTCATGTATTGAGACAAAAGCCACATTGCTTAGATACTTCCGAAGCTGATCTCTTGTCATTACCTTGTTTTCAGCAGCGTCAAGAATGGAATTTTCTGAATGTCCTCTTGGAATTCTTATTTCTTTGGGTAATGCTGAGTTATTTGGAACAGGTGTTTCTACAATTTCTGCAGGAGTAGATTGGTCAGCAAAGGTAACCTCAACTTCTTGTTTACCTTTGGTCAGCCCTTGTATTGATGACTCAGGAGCTCCATTTTGGTCAGCGGAAGCTGAGCTCAGTTCATCTTCTTCGAGCTGAGTTGACTTCCCTGCAGGGTGATGGACGAAATGTGTATCGTACAAAACTAAGGGCAAGTGCACCCTATCGTTATCAAGTAATAAATAGTAAGTAGAGTATCGTTCCCACGAGGATTGTGTTTATAGCTGTTGATTTTTGTGAATTTCTATTATTTAAGTAATCAATTTTGGATTTGATGTTTACTAAACTAAAAATTAAAATAACTGCACTCAATTAATTAAAGAAAAGAAAAACAATATTTATAACTCTTATGATAAAGGTGCTAGAGCAAGGCTTCACCTAACCTAATAAATAACTTTACTAATAATCCTATCCAAGTTCGTTTCACAAACTTTAGAGACGGTGATTTTCTCCTGAGGAAATCAATCCAACTTTGGTCCAGTCAAGATTAACTCTATTTCACTTACAATTATCCTAGCTTTGGTCAAGTCAAGAATAAAAGTAAAATAAAAGCATTAAGTTCTTTGAGAAAACCTCGAAGTCAAGTCGTGAAACCATAACCTCGAAAACCGCACCACATAGACATGGATCTGAAATATGTATTTCCGTTAATTATTTTTGTATCGGTCAACTAAAACAACATACTAAGACTAGCTAAATATTGATCACTTATCTAACTAGCAAATTAAGCTTCATAGTTCAATCCTCTATTTTATGCTATTGAACTTGGATTTGGATTATCAGTTAATTATTTACTTGTTTAAGTTTCGCCATAGCTCTAGCTATGGAGGAGTTAGTTCATGGTAGATGGAAGGAAAACAAGAAAGTTAACAGAAAACAAAGTAGAAAACATAATTAAAGTAAAGAGAAGAAAAGATGAAGTGAAAATAAACTTTGAAATAAAAACTAGAATCGGTTACAAAGGAAGAAAGGAAAAGAACAAAAAGAAACTATAAAAAAATCTAAAAGAGAGAGCTAAGAGAGTGTGGTGAGGCTTGTTCCATTGTTCCAGGTCTGGTTTCATGCTTCCCAATGTAGGTATTTATAGTTGCATATGCCTTCATGCATTCATTGTAACCTCCAACTTTAATGCTATTAAAGAGAAGATTAATGGAGGATTGAATTCTTTGCTCTAACTTCTTAAACATATGGAGAGTTGAATTCTTCTTTGCAACTTTTTAACTTTCATGTAATTAAAGGGAGCATTGAGTAGTGTAACTCCTTCTTGAGCATTCAAAAGACTCTCTAACTTTCATAACATTCCTTGGATAGTTATTTTAGGAATTTATGACAATAATGATTTATTTAAAGAGTCATGAGTCTTCATTCTTCAACTGCTACGAGGTCACCAACTAGAAGGAGTTCTAACTGTGCAACTTTATTTACTTGAATAATGATTCCATAATTGCATTTTTGCCCCAAATAATACCTAAAAACACATAGAACAAGCATTAGCTCTTAAAACATAAAACTAAACATAAAATAATTATAAAATATTAAAAACTATCTTTGATGATCCGCGAAGCCAAAACGGGCCGAATCATAAACACGGGCCCAATCTACACTTAGACCCATGGTCCAAGATCAAACGGGCTCCGAATAAAGGAAGCGGGTAAAGCGAATAACCACCCCGACATCCTAAACGGAGCATTAAAACTCCCACTCAAACACGTTTGTTGCCACGTAAGGGACATGGCCTAGAAGGAGTAACTGCCCTCGGCGGTTACTTCAGAACACTTATAAAAAGCCATAAGGCCAGAGGGGGAGGTACGTTCATATTTTTCCGGCAATACTATTATCAATTTACCAACCCTCCTACAAAAACTGACTTGATCGTCGGAGAGTTTTCCCGGAGATCCTGTCTCCGGTTCTGTTTTGCAGGTAACTACGGTGGAGATCATCTAATCGGATCAAGCAAGTTATCATTGGTGCGGTGAACGTGGACCTTTTTTACCAACATTTGGTTAAAGGTACACAAAGAACATGTCAGAACCATCACGAACGACCGGCGTTACAACCAGATCAACTAGTATGAACTCAAGGGGTCCACGGATTGCGAATTCGCAGCCTGCGAGTACACAACCTATGGTGCCTAGCTCGACGAACCCTTCGGGACAATTGAGTCCATTATTGGAAGTCCAAGTGCAAACTGAGATGGAGATGTCCAATAGTGATTTCGTCCAAATGGCAGGACAAGTCTCGGCTTCAAATATGAGCCAAGCGGCGGGGGATCGAATGATTAGTTTGCTAACCGCAATCGCTGATCACAATACCGCCGTGGCGGCTGCTCCTCAACAACCTGTTGTCATCTCCACACAACCATCGACTACTGCCACCATATCTGCGCTTCCGCAGCCATCTCGAGAGCCAGATCAGATAGGTCAGAGTAGTCACATGAACCCACACAGCCACCCAGGCAACTACTCGTATCACGATCCTAGTATGACGATCCATCCGACCTGGCAAACATCCCAACCGACGTCGGGATTGCCAGGAATCCTTCTACTACGACAAACGGAGCCCTTTGTTCACGGATATTCAGAGTTGATGACGTCTGGGGCGAATACGTCTGGACAGGAGCATACTTGGAACTTTGATCCTATAACTGGACGGCGGCTAGAACCACGGCGGGAACAACTTTCAACACCAATTGGCGGGTGGATGCCGCCTAGAGTTCACCAGCAGCGGATGGAAGAGGATCAGCGAATACCCCATATTGAATTGGAAGATCAACTGCGGAGTATGATGGAGCGAATGGGGTACACACCTAGGGCGAGAGCAGAGGTGCAGAGCGATTCGCTCTTCGCTCCATCGTTGCGGGAATTTATTCCAGATCATAGGATAAAAGCGCCGGCGATACCTAAATACTATGGGGACCCAAATTCTGATCCTGAAGCACATGCCAGGAACTATAGAGAATTAATGGATGTTGTAGGAGCGAGTGAAAGCATAATTTGCAGATTATTCTCAACCACTTTGGGCGGAGCGGCATCTGATTGGTTTCGGTCTTTACCTACTGAATCCATTCACAACTGGAATCAATACAGTCGTGATTTCTGTGCAAAGTTCGTGGGCTGTAAAGCAGCGGATGTGACAGATAGGCAGCTGAAGGAGATCAAACAGAGAAATTATAATTCCCTAAGGGAATTTGTTGTCGCATTTAATGATATTCTGGTGCGGTTACAGAACCCGGATATAGTGAGCATTCGCAATATCATGGCGGATGGAACCACGGATTGGAGCATGCGGGAGGAAATCATCCGGAACAAGCCACGCACCGTGGCTGAACTCATGAAGATAGCAAAAGAATTCATGGAAGTGGACGACGTTAACAGGGAGCATAGAGCTCAAACAAGGCAAGAAAGGGAGGCGGCTAGATACACTTCAGATGGTCGACGACATCAAAACCAAACACATTACAAGGATAATTTTATTCGAAAGGGCAATCGTTCCTTTCAAGGGGGGGATACCAAACACCATTGAACACGACTCGTCATGAGGTGCTACTTTGGATTGAGAAAAGCCCCCTGAAAAAGGATGTGCAGTTTCCTGAGGCCAAGGGACGAACCAATTTGGGGAGATATCCTAACAAATATTGCAGGTTCCACAGATTGAATGGCCATGACACAAACGATTGTTATGAATTGAAGAAGGAGATTGAAAAGCTGATCGAGAGAGGCAAACTGAGTCAATTCGTAAGAAAAGAGGCGAGTGACGAGAAAACAACGCTCCCGCATGAAGTGGATGCAAGGCCAGAAAAGAAGAAGAAAAAAGGGGTGATAAACGTGATAGCAGGCGGGATCTATGAGCCTCCAACAAAAAGGGCTCGCCGTGAACAGCGAAAAAGCAACACACATAGGGGGGATGCCCTCAATTACTCATTTGCGCGAATCAATGAGCCACATGCGGATGCTTTGGTGATTACAATGGCCGTAGAAGGATGGGACGTTAAGCGGGTCCTTATTGATACAGGCAGTTCTTGTAATGTTATTACTCGGACTGCATTCAACAAGCTGGGAATTAATGACGAACGAGTGGAACATACGTTCATGGATGTAACTGGTTTTGGAGGTCAATCATCTCAAACAAGTGGACAGGTGGTGCTGGTGGCAGAAATGGGTGATAAGAATCTAAAATGGCGAGGTGATCTAGAATTCGCAATTATTGATCTCCCATTGGCCTACAACATAATTCTGGGGCGTCCGTTCCTATCGGAAATGGAATCGCTCATCTCAATGAAGCATTTGACGTTACATTTGCCAAAACACAAAGGGCGAGTCATAGTGGAAGGTGATCAACTTGTATCTCAACAAGCCTATACATTGTCACTTGAACCAAGACCAGATGAAGAGGATAAAGTTAATGAGAAGTTGCCGGCGGAAGCGTTAGGAGAAACGGAACTATTCGCCATCTCAAATGACAAGAACGTACGAATAGCGGCAGGACTCCCAGAAGAAACGAAGAAAGCCATTACCGAGGTGTTGATCCAATGCGAGTCGGCATTCGCAGCTCCAAATGAAGTGCTGAAAGGAATAAGTCCAGACATAGCAACCCATCGTTTGAATGTGGACAAAGGTGCAACCCTAGTGCGACAAAAAAAGAGAGGACACGCTCCAGAGAGGCAAAAGGCGATTGAAAAAGCTGTGGCGGATTTGCTAAAATCAGATGCAATTCGAGAAGTCACCTATCCGGAGTGGCTAGCCAATGTGGTGCTAGTCAAAAAGCCAAATGGAACGTACCGAATGTGCGTCGACTTCAAAGATCTGAATAAAGCTTGTCCGAAGGATATGTATCCGCTACCTAACATTGATATATTGGTAGATGGGACGGCAGGATTTGAAGCTTTATCGTTCACCGACGTGAAATCCAGTTACCATCAGATACCCATGGAGAAGGCGGATGAAATCAAGACATCATTTATAACTCATCAGGCAACTTATTGCTTCAAGGTGATGCCCTTTGGACTGAAAAACGCGGGAGCAACATATCAGCGGATGATGAACAAGATATTTTCAGACAAGTCAGGCGAGAACTTCTCGATCTACGTAGATGATATGATCATTAAAAGCAAGAAGATGCAAGACCACCCGCAGGATATTAAAGAAATCCTGGAAGTGCTGATCAAATATGGCCTCAAATTGAACCCAGAAAAATGCACGTTTGGAGCAAGAGCAGGAAAATTCCTGGGTTTCATTGTTAGCGGCAAGGGAGTTGAGGCGAATCCGGAGAAAGTAAAAGCGATGATGGAGATGAAAACACCGAGGAACGTAAGAGAAGTACAGAGACTGAATGGGCGGTTGGTGGCATTAGGGCGATTCATATCATGCTCAGCTAGGAGATGTCTACCTTTCTACAATGCCATCAAAAAATCTAAGTCCTTTGAATGGACGCCGGATTGTCAAGAGGCATTTGAGGGTATAAAACGATTACTATGTTATCCGTCCTTAATGAGCAGGCCGGAGGATGGAGAAGATTTATTTCTTTATGTATCCGTCACCAGTATGGCGATATGCACTGTGATGGTGCGAGAAGAAGAAGGACAACAATATCCAGTGTACTATGCGAGCAAAGTCTTGAAGGATGCAGAACTCCGGTATTCGAAGTTAGACAAAATGGCCCTCGCGGTGATAACCACGACAGCTAGATTAAAACCATACTTTCAGGCGCATACTATCATTGTGAGAACTGGTATTCCAATGCGAAAGGTACTGCAGAAACCTGACGCATCCGGCCGATTGATGGAATGGTCAATTCGCTTAGGAGAATTCGATATTCGCTATGAAGGAAGACCAGCACTAAAGAGTCAAGTACTCGCCGATTTCGTGAATGAGTTCACGTGGGATGATGACGAATGTCCAAAGGCACAAAAAGAAGAGTGGAGCATGTTCACAGATGGGGCATTATCCACAAATGGAGCTGGACTGGGAGTCATCATCAAAGGCCCGGAGGTTATTCGCCTGTACTATGCGGCAAAGTTAACTTTCGAAACTACCAATAACGCCGCAGAGTATGAGGCAATGATATGCGGATTGAAGTTGCTTAATGAACTTACGCCAGAAAGAGTGGTAATCTACAGCGATTCTAAACTCATGATAAATCAGATCACAAAGAATTATCTGGTGAAACAGGAGGATCTAGTAAAATACCATAAAGAGGTCGGCAGATTGACGCAGGAGTTAACACGCAAGGGAGTCGTTTGGGAAATGGTGCATGTTCCGCGGGGCCAAAACACAAAGGTTGACGAATTGGCAAAAGCAGCGGCGAGTAGAGAACCATGGAGTCAAAAAGCATGCGATTTGGAGATAAGATCGGCACCAGCGTTCGAAGTCGATCAGATTATGGTCATCGAAGAGCTGGTAGATGATGAAGATTGGCGGATGCCCATTCGCCAATATTTGGAACAGGGAGATTTGCCGGTTGATAAAAGCTTAGCCAGAAAGCTAATTGGGCAGTCAGCGAGATACTCAATTCGAGATGGAACTTTGTATCGGAAATCGTATACATGTCCATGGTTGAAATGCATTAGCCGCAATGAAGGAGACTACGTGCTGCGAGAACTACATGAAGGAATTTGTGGCGCACATGAAGCCTCGGCGGTGTTGGCAAGAAAGGTTAAGTTGATGGGATATTACTGGCCCAAGGTGGTGGATGATTCCCAGAAGATGGTTGCGGAATGTCGCAGCTGTCAAATCCATGCGAATGAAAAGCATGTTCCCGGAGCCGAACAAATCACTATAATGACGGCATGGCCATTCGCAACATGGGGAATCGATATAGTGGGCCCATTCCCAGAAACGACAAAGAAAAGGAAGTACTTGATAGTCGCAGTTGACCACTTCAGCAAATGGGTAGAAGCAGAGGCAGTAACCGCTCAAACACCTGAGCGAATGATCGAGTTCTTACGAGAGAACATTATCATGCGATTTGGAATCCCACAAAAGCTTATAACCGACAATGGCACCCAGTTCAACTGTATCAAATTCAAAACATACTGCGAAAGCATGGGAATCAAGAATCATTTTTCTTCTGTAAATCATCCTCAATCGAATGGTATGACAGAGGTTACCAACAGGGCCATGATTCAGGGAATCAAGAAGCGGCTAGGTGATAAAAAAAACAGGTTGGGCGGATGAGATACCCCATATGCTATGGGCATACAGAACTTCTGTAAAAGCAGCAACGGGCGAAACACCTTTCTCGCTGGTTTATGGAGCCGAAGTGGTCCTGCCTATTGAAATCAAGTCGCCTACAGATCGGATAATTTATTATTGCGACACACAAAATCCTATCAATATTAGGGATGCATTGGATTCTGTTGAAGAACGAAGGGAAAAAGCTTACATGCAAATGGCAGTGTACCGCAATAGAATCAAGAAATATCATGACAGAAGGGTGCGAAAAGTGATAATCAACGAGAATGACTTGGTCTTGAAAAAAGCGGATAAAATACAATCCAGAGAAGGCAAAGGCAAATTAGGCGTTAACTGGATCGGACCATACAAAGTATCCAAGAAGCTAGGACCATCAACTTTTGAAATAGAAGAAATGAGCGGCAAAAAGCTCCCACGCACCTGGAATCTAGAGAATCTACGCCTATATAAACAGGCCGAGTAGTTCAAGGAAATGACGAGTACTGTTTTTCCTTTTATGAGTTTTTCCCACTGGGTTTTCTGATAAAAGGTTTTAATGAGGCTTTGATCCCACGCAGTTTATGTACCCATGTAATAAGAAGCCTTTTTTCTTTATCAATAAAGGTATTCAATTATTACATTTATTCAATATACTACGTCCGAAGGCGGATCCTTTTCAACATGATCACAAAAACACATAAATGTGTTGCCTATTAAAGAAAGGCGGATGCATGATTCCGCATCACTCGCAAAACCTTATGGTTAATCTTAAAAACACATAAATGTGTTGCCTATTAAAGAAAGGCAGATGCATGATTACGCATCACTCGCAAAACCTTATGATTAACCTTATGATTATTTTCGAAAGAAAAATCATAAGATAAGGCATAAAATTAAGCGAATAAACAAGTACTCAAAAAATTGCAAAAAGGGTCTGGCCACCCTAGCGAAAACGAAACTAACTACAAAGAATTACAAGGATGAAGTCGGAAAAAGACAAGGGTAACATATGAAAATAAAAGGCAACAAGGAATAAAACGACAATCGCACATGTAGGTAAAGCGGCAAGTAAAAGAAAATTAATATATATGGGCAGTTTGTTACATACAACAGTTCAAAATATAAACTACGCTACAGCTTCCTCTCCTTCACCCCTATTGCCCTCCTCGCCTTCAGCGGCTCCCTCATCTCCTCCAGTGGGCGGATTTGCTTCAAGCGAATCCTCAACCCTCGAATCAGTAACCGCTTCAGAGAGAGGTACCTCTTGCTCAGACTGAGAAACGCCTTGTGGTACCTCTTCTTCCGCATTCTGATTAGGGATCTCGCAGCTAATTGGAGAGGCCTGAAAACTCTGCCAATCAAAGAGGAGTACCTCATCCATATCAGCATCCTCGGCTTCCAGCTTGTCCCACTTCTCAGTTAAATCCTTTTCAGGGATGGGAACCTTGGGGCGGTTAAGTATTCGATCTGGATGTCCATGCTCATAAGCGGCATGAATTCGCTCCCCATACCAATAGATGCGAGCACTATCTTCAGCTAGAATCTCCTCAGCCCTCTTCTTTTGCATCTCCAGAGCCTCCTTGGATGAATTTAGATCATCAAGGACCTTTTGCAGCTCGTCGGACTTAGCCTGGAGGGATTGGAGAGCTTCCTCCTTCTCGCTCATAGCCTTCTGACAAGCGCCTTCAAGAGCCTTTACCTTCCCTTGGACATCATCATAAAGCGACTTCTGAGTCGCCAATTCAGTACCAAGGTTCTCCAACTCTTTGGCTCGTTCAGCATCCCTTCGGAGAGCGCCCTCCGCGAAATTGATAATCTGCATATAAGACGGCTCGCGAATAAAAAGGGCGAATAAAAACATGCGATTACTATGGACACAAAATCCTTGAAAGGGAATGATAAGCTTCTACCCCCAAAACAACAATATACCTCTATGGCGCGCTTCTCGATCCCCTTCATAGCAGTAGGAAGCGGTACTTGTTCTCGCACGCGGGAAGCAGAGGGGAGTCGCCCAAGGACATTGCATATGGAAGAAACAATGTCCTTACAGGAGAAACTCACGGCCATGCCAAAGGTCCTAGTCCACCACCCGCTAATATCAGGAATAGGCTGCGAACGCATAAGGAAAGAGATCAGAAGAACAGCAGATAGCTTATAAAGAACAACTTTCGAATTTTGAAAGAACAACTTTCGAATATCCAGACAAAGACGAAGAGTCCCCTATAACATGTGAAAAGACCCTAAAGGGCTCTTGCCAAACTAAAGGGGAGGCATGTGATGATCCGCGAAGCCAAAACGGGCTGAATCATAAACACGGGCCCAATCTACACTTAGACCCATGGTCCAAGATCAAACGGGCTCCGAATAAAGGAAGCGGGTAAAGCGAATAACCACCCCGACATCCTAAACGGAGCATTAAAACTCCCACTCAAACACGTTTGTTGCCACGTAAGGGACGTGGCCTAGAAGGAGTAACCGCCCTCGGCGGTTACTTCAGAACACTTATAAAAAGCCATAAGGCCAGGGGAGAGGTACGTTCATATTTTTCCGGCAATACTATTATCAATTTACCAACCCTCCTACAAAAACTGACTTGATCGTCGGAGAGTTTTCCCGGAGATCCTGTCTCCGATTCTGTTTTGCAGGTAACTACGGTGGAGATCATCTAATCGGATCCAGCAAGTTATCAATCTTAAAATGCATGATTACTATAATTAAAATATATTAAAATGCATTTTAAGATTGATAACTTGCTGGATCCGATTAGATGATCTCCACCGTAGTTACCTGCAAAACAGAACCGGAGACAGGATCTCCGGGAAAACTCTCTGACGATCAAGTCAGTTTTTGTAGGAGGGTTGGTAAATTGATAATAGTATTGCCGGAAAAATATGAACGTCCCTCTAGATTCCAGGTGCACGGGAGCTTTTTGCCGCTCATTTCTTCTATTTCAAAAGTTGATGGTCCTAGCTTTTTGGATACTTTGTATGGTCCGATCCAGTTGACACCTAATTTGCCTTTGCCTTCTCTGGATTGTATTTTATCCGCTTTTTTCAAGACCAAGTCGTTCTCGTTGATTATCACTTTGTATTGATTCCAGTTGTGAATGGATTCAGTAGGTAAAGACTGAAACCAATCAGATGCCGCTCCGCCCAAAGTGGTCGAGAATAATCTACAAATTATGCTTTCACTCGCTCCTGCAACATCCATTAATTCTCTATAGTTCCTGACATGTGCTTCAGGATCAGAATTTGGGTCCCCATAGTATTTATGTATCGCCGGCGCTTTTATCCTGTGATCTGGAATAAATTCTCGCAACGATGGAGCAAAGGGAGAATCGCTCTGCACCTCTGCTCTCGCCCTAGGTGTGTACCCCATTCGCTCCATCATACTCCGCAGTTGATCTTCCAATTCAATATGGGGTATTCGCCGATCCTCTTCCATCCGCTGCTGGTGAACTCTAGGCGGCATCCACCCGCCAATTGGTGTTGAAAGTTGTTCCCGCCATGGTTCTAGCCGCCGTCCAGTTATAGGATCAAAGTTCCAAGTATGCTCCTGTCCAGACGTATTCGCCCCAGACGTCATCAACTCTGAATATCCGTGAACAAAGGGCTCCGTTTGTCGTAGCGGAAGGATTCCTGGCATTCCCGACGTCGGTTGGGATGTTTGCCAGGTCGGATGGATCGTCATACTAGGATCGTGATACGAGTAGTTGCCTGGGTGGCTGTGTGGGTTCATGCGACTACTCTGACCTATCTGATCTGGCTCTCGAGATGGCTGCGGAAGCGCAGATATGGTGGCAGTAGTCGATGGTTGTGTGGAGATGACAACAGGTTGTTGAGGAGCAGCCGCCACGGTGGTATTGTGATCAGCGATTGCGGTTAGCAAACTAATCATTCGATCCCCCGCCGCTTGGCTCATATTTGAAGCCAAGACTTGTCCTGCCATTTGGACGAAATCGCTATTGGACATCTCCATCTCAGTTTGCACTTGGACTTCCAATAATGGACTCAATTGTCCCGAAGGGTTCGTCGAGCTAGGCACCATAGGTTGTGTACTCGCAGGCTGCGAATTCGCAATCCGTGGACCCCTTGAGTTCATACTAGTTGATCTGGTTGTAACGCCGGTCGTTCGTGATGGTTCTGACATGTTCTTTGTGTACCTTTAACCAAATGTTGGTAAAAAAGGTCCACGTTCACCGCACCAATGATAACTTGCTGGATCCGATTAGATGATCTCCACCGTAGTTACCTGCAAAACAGAACCGGAGACAGGATCTCCGGGAAAACTCTCCGACGATCAAGTCAGTTTTTGTAGGAGGGTTGGTAAATTGATAATAGTATTGTCGGAAAAATATGAACGTCCCTCCCCCTCTGGCCTTATGGCTTTTTATAAGTGTTCTGAAGTACCGCCGAGGGCGGTTATTCCTTCTAGGTCACGTCCCTTACGTGGCAACAAACGTGTTTGAGTGGGAGTTTTAATGCTCCGTTTAGGATGTCAGGGTGGTTATTCGCTTTACCCGCTTCCTTTATTCGGAGCCCGTTTGATCTTGGACCATGGGTCTAAGTGTAGATTGGGCCCGTGTTTATGATTTGGCCCGTTTTGGCTTCGCGGATCATCATAAATAATAAAAACTTAAACTAAGATAGATAAAACCCTTTTTACCCTTCCTCACACTTTAGAGCATGCATTTACTCCCAAAAATGCGATAAAAGGTAAAGTGAAAAAGTAAAAGGGTTAAAGAAAAACTCCATTAATGGGATCTTTCACTTTAACTGTTGGGCCAATTTGTTTCTGTTTTTTTTTAGTTTACCTGCAAAAAATTAAAAAAAAATAAAACTTACGTTAAAAAAATATTGTAAATAAAAGAGAAATTAAGAAAAGAAAAAAAATAAAAAATAAAAACTTGGGTTGTCTCCCGTTAGCACTTAAGTTTATAGTCGTTTAGCTTGACTACAAACCTCCATTTTTATGTAAACGAATGGAGCATTATGAGGAATCCAAATTCTTTAATAAATATTCTATAAATGCAAATTGGATTTTTAGCTTCAAAATAAATCAATAAAATCCATGACATAAATTTGTAAAAATTATGTAAGAGTTTAGATGTCTCCCTTTTTGACTCTTTTGGTAAATCATATAACACGTAAAATTCTTCAGTCGGGATTGTTTCAAACTCTTCAATCATGGATTTCTGCACCACAAGTTCAGGTGTGGTGATCTCATCTATTCGGGTGATGGAACTTTCAACTTCATTTGAAATTTCAAACTCTTTTTTCTCTATTGATTTATCTTCACAACTTATCACCAAACATATATCTGAACATTCCTCAAGGACGTCTTCATGTTGAGGTTCAATCAAGTTATATGCTTCACTTGAAAAATCTGAATATGGCTCTTCAGTTGACGTAATTGCAATCAGACCTTCTAAAGTTTTCATTATATTTCTCTGAGAAGCATCGATATTTTTGGTAAAAGTCTCCAATGAAGAGAATTTATTATTTATCTGCTCAATAATATCGATTATTTCTTTCCATTGTGGATCCTCCTCATACTCAAAATTTGGTGATAAGGCTTGAGAATCTTGATTACACCCATAACCATTCTCCCAATATGGGGAAAACGTGCTTGAAATTTCTTCTCTAGGCAGCTCATATTGATCATCCATATAGCAAGAATTAGTATAAAGATTTGAATTTTGATATTGACAATCCAGTTCAAAATGTAAACCCCCACAATGTATACATGTCGCATCGCGAAGAGACACATCCGGAAAGTTATCCTTCATAAACATCAAAAATTTATCCTCATTGGCTTGAGCTTGCATCTCTAAGTGGTTGTTGAATGTTGGAGCATTCAACCACCATGGATAACTATTTTGGTCCATCACCTTGCAAAATAAACATAAAAGAAAAAAAAAGTAAAAAGGAACAAAATATAAAAAAAAAAACGCTTAAATTAATAAAACTTCAACTAAATCAAAATTATAAAACAAACAATCCCCGGCAACGGCGCCAAAAACTTGATGGACGAAATGTGTATCGTACAAAACTAAGGGCAAGTGCACCCTATCGTTATCAAGTAATAAATAGTAAGTAGAGTATCGTTCCCACGAGGATTGTGTTTATAGCTGTTGATTTTTGTGAATTTCTATTATTTAAGTAATCAATTTTGGATTTGATGTTTACTAAACTAAAAATTAAAATAATTGCACTCAATTAATTAAAGAAAAGAAAAACAATATTTATAACTCTTATGATAAAGGTGCTAGAGCAAGGCTTCACCTAACCTAATAAATAACTTTACTAATAATCCTATCCAAGTTCGTTTAACAAACTTTAGAGACGGTGATTTTCTCCTGAGGAAATCAATCCAACTTTGGTCCAGTCAAGATTAACTCTATTTCACTTACAATTATCCTAGCTTTGGTCAAGTCAAGAATAAAAGCATTAAGTTCTTTGAGAAAACCTCGAAGTCAAGTCGTGAAACCATAACCTCGAAAACCGCACCACATAGACATGGGTCTGAAATATGTATTTCCGTTAATTATTTTTGTATCGGTCAACTAAAACAACAAACTAAGACTAGCTAAATATTGATCACTTATCTAACTAGCAAATTAAGCTTCATAGTTCAATCCTCTATTTTATGCTATTGAACTTGGATTTGGATTATCAGTTAATTATTTACTTGTTTAAGTTTCGCCATAGCTCTAGCTATGGAGGAGTTAGTTCATGGTAGATGGAAGGAAAACAAGAAAGTTAACAGAAAACAAACTAGAAAACATAATTAAAGTAAAGAGAAGAAAAGATGAAGTGAAAATAAACTTTGAAATAAAAACTAGAATCAGTTACAAAGGAAGAAAGGAAAAGAACAAAAAGAAACTATAAAAAAATCTAAAAGAGAGAGCTAAGAGAGTGTGGTGAGGCCTGTTCCATTGTTCCAGGTCTGGTTTCATGCTTCCCAATGTAGGTATTTATAGTTGCATATGCCTTCATGCATTCATTGTAACCTCCAACTTTAATGCTATTAAAGAGAAGATTAATGGAGGATTGAATTCTTTGCTCTAACTTCTTAAACATATGGAGAGTTGAATTCTTCTTTGCAACTTTTTAACTTTCATGTAATTAAAGGGAGCATTGAGTAGTGTAACTCCTTCTTGAGCATTCAAAAGACTCTTTAACTTTCATAACATTTCTTGGATAGTTATTTTAGGAATTTATGACAATAATGATTTATTTAAAGAGTCATGAGTCTTCATTCTTCAACTGCTACAAGGTCACCAACTAGAAGGAGTTCTAACTGTGCAACTTTATTTACTTGAATAATGATTCCATAGTTGCATTTTTGCCCCAAATAATACCTAAAAACACATAGAACAAGCATTAGCTCTTAAAACATAAAACTAAACATAAAATAATTATAAAATATTAAAAACTATCTTAAAATGCATGATTACTATAGTTAAAATATATTAAAAACTATATGAAAATGCAAGATAACACAGGGCCAGCTTTATCGAACTCAATATGGACAGACTCTTCTACAATTTGAGTTCGTTTATTATATACTCTATATGCTTTACTGTTTGTTGAGTATCCCGAAAAGATCGCTTCGTCAGCTTTAGCGTCAAATTTTGCAAGGTTATCTTTTGTGTTGAGTATAAAAACATTTACACCCAAAGGCACGAAAGTAGCCAATGTTGGGCTTTTGTCCTTTCCAAAGTTCATATGGGGTTTTCTTGAGAATAGGTCTAACAAGAGCCTTGTTTAGAATATAGCATGCTGTGTGGACAGCTTCACCCCAGAAATACTTTGGAAGCCTATTTTCACTCAGCATTGTCCTAGCTATTTCGACGATTGTTCTGTTCTTCCTTTCAACAACCCCATTTTGTTGAGGTGTTCTAGGGCCAGAGAAATTATGGTCAATACCACTGGTTTCACAGAATTCATCAAACTGTTGGTTTTTAAATTCTCCACCATTGTCGCTTCTAATGTGAGCTACTTTTAGGTCTTTATCAATTTCAAGCTTTTTAATCAATGTGGTAAACATCTCAAATGTTTCATCCTTGCTACTCAGTAGGATGATCCAAGTGTACCGAGAGAAATCGTCTACAATGACCAAGGAAAATTTCTTACCTCCCAAGCTGAGTGGCTGGATAGGTCCGAAAAGATCCAGGTGTAGTAATTCCAATGGTCTCTTGGTTGAGACAATATTTTTAATTTGAAATGACTTCTTAGTTTGTTTGCCTTGCTGACAAGCTTTACACAATTGATCTTTTTCAAATTTAAGTTTGGGCAATCCCTCAACTAGTTGCTTTCTAGCTAATTTGGCAAGAAGATCCATGCTTACATGACCAAGTCTTCTATGCCATAGCCAGGAGTTATCCTCTTTAGACACTAAGCATATGTTTTTAGAAAACTGTTTTTCTAAACTCAGCATATATACATTGTCTACACGAGGGGCAGTTAAAATCAATTCGTCTGTTTTTCTCTCGAGTATTTGACACTTAGTATCATCAAATACAACCTTTCTGCCGCTCTTGCAAAGTTGAGCTACACTCAGCAGATTGTATTTGAGGCCTTTAACTAAGGAGACTGACTCAATAGTTGGGTTACCTCCGATAGTACCTGAGCCAAATATTTTTCCCTTCTTATTGTCTCCAAAGCTTACACTTCCACCTCGTTTAGGCTCTAGTGTGATGAACTGAGTTTCATCACCAGTCATGTGCCTTGAGCATGCCCTGTCTATGTACCACAGTTTTGATTTCTCCAAGCATCTCAGGCTTACCTGCATTTTAGATTATTCATTTTTAGGTACCCAATTCTTTTTGGATCCTCGTTTGTTAGCATAAACAGGTGCAGAGTCATATTTTAACTTGTGACGACATACTTTTACAGTGTGGCCTTGTTTACCACAGAAGTCACAATATGTTACCCTTTGAGGGTGATGCTGAGTGTGGTCTGCATTATTATGTTGAGCGTGCCAACATACCTTGGTGGTATGTCCTCTTCTTCCGCAGAAGTCACATTGGACAATCCGCTTGTTAAACCAACACACATCTCTTGTGTGTCCCTTTTTCTCGCAACAGTCACACTGAGTGAACTGTTTATGCTGACTAGTACTTGCGTACTCAGCATGGGTTTTATTTTTATTTGACTCTGTAGGGTTGTAACGTCCTTTCTTAGTTTCTTTGACCCAGATTGGACTTCCGTGACAAACTTATGCATTATTTCCATGTTACTATGTAAATCTGAGTTGTCCTGGAGGAGATATCGGAGGTCACTCAGCTTGACCTCTTCAATCTCGTCACACTGCCTGCTGAGTGATTTTATTTTCTTGTTACATTTCTTAGTTAGTTTATATAAATCACTCAGGGCATTGACCATCTCATTTCTAAACAAGAGTAAGGGTGTTACCTCATTGTTGTGTACCTCCTGGTCAGTTTCATCAGAAAGGTCAGCTTGCTCAGATTGAGAGTGATCAGCATCATCGGCCATGAAGCATATGTTTGCCGTTTCATTTGCATCAGCTTCGGATGATGTTGACTCATCACTGTCACTCCATGTTGCTACCATTGCTTTCTTGTTTCCCTTCTTATCTCTTTTGAGGTTTGGACAGCTTGACTTGATATGCCCAGTTTGGTGGCACTCAAAACATGTGACAGACTTGGAGCTGTCCTTCTTGTATTTGTCACTGGACTCAGCTTTGTATCTGTCATTTTTTCTGAATGGCCTTCTGCTGTTCTTTCCATTTTTTCTAAACAACTTCTTCATTTTTTGTGTGAACATGGCCATTTCCTCATCGTCTGATGAGTCAGCTTCGGTCGAGTCAGCTTTCATGACAAGTAATTTTTGTTTCTTGTCTTCTGACTTTTCTTTCTCTTTAGCTTCAAAGTTTTGCATAGAGATCTCATGAGTCAGCAGAGATCCGATTAGCTCGTCATACTTGTATGTAGTCAGGTCCTGAGCTTCTTCTACTGCAGTTTTCTTAGCTTGCCAGCTCTTGGGTAAGCTTCTCAAGATTTTCTTCACTTGTTCTTCTTCTATGAAGTTCTTGCCGAGTCTTTTTAGCTCATTTATGATATTAGTGAATCTAGCATTCATGCTGGAGATGTCCTCATTGTCGTTCATTTCGAACAGCTCATACAATCTCATGTGTTGATTCACCTTTGACTCTTTGACTTTGCTTGTACCTTCGTAGGTCACCTCGAGCTTCTTCCAAATTTCCTGTGCTGACTCACAACCTGATATTTTATTGTATTCTGCAGCATCTAGAGCACAGTGAAGCATATTGATAGCCGAAGCATTATTTTGCAATTTTTTAAGGTCATCTTCTGACCACTCAGTTTCACTCTTAACAACTTTTACACTGTCAACAGTTTTGTATGGCACATATGGGCCTTGAACAATTGCAAGCCATGCACTCATGTTTGTGGCTTGAATAAAGTTCTTCATCATATTCTTCCAGAATGTATAGTTGGATCCAAAGAATAGGGGAGGCCGACTAATAGATAATCCCTCAGGGAGTATCTGTGTTGTTTGGTTCCCTGGAAGGAAACGAGTGCTGTTCTCAGACATTTATGGGGATCCGCTCAAGATAGTTATATCTTAGAGTAGTGAGCTTATGCTCTGATACCACTTGTTGGTCCCGTGTGATTAGTTCCAAGGGGGGGGGGGTTAGGAACTAATATAACTTTTTCACTGATTAATCTTGCTGACTTAATTATTTCAATAAGTTGATTAACTCAGCTTTGGTCAGCTTGGCCGAACTTAGCGTAAGATAGCTTTAGTCAGATGCTGACTAAGACCGTTTTACTTGAGAGTTGGGAATTGACACTCGCGTGGTCAGTTTCCAACTCAGCACTCCAATTTACTCAGTGTCAGCTTCTAACAGTTTATATGCTGAGTAAATATAACAATCAACACAAGCACATATATATATATTTGAGAGAGTTAGAAATTACTCAGTATCATTTATCCTGGTTCAGCCTCTCTGCCTACGTCCAGTCCCCAGAGTCCTCCGGGCTTTTAGAATCCAATATTGAGCTCTTTAAAGGTAGAGCACAAACCGATTACAGGCAGTTGAATATGCAAGAGTACCTTCCTCTATTCGTCTACTCAACTCTTACTAAGTGCTACAACCCAACACTTAGATTTCTCTACTACTACGTACTAAATACCAAGTACTCAGCACGCACACTCAATATTACAATTGATCACACACTTGTTCCTTTTAAAATAAAGAATAGTTTAGATGATTACAAATAATCAATCTAGCATTTACACAGAGAATGGAAGATTTGGTGTAAGCTTTCTCTTTTGTTTTGAGTGCTTTGAATTTGTATCTTTCTCACTTGTAATTTTCTGTAAATCGGCAATCTTCCAAATGAAATATTTGTTCCTTTTATAGATGAATTGTGAGGAACAAATCATTTGAAATTGATTTGTCCGTTGAGTCCAAAATGGCTCTTTTGGGAGACAACTTCTGGTCAGCTTCAAGTGTCAGGCCAATCCTGTCTTCTGATTTCTTCAGACGTCAGATTTATCTTCTTTCTACAGATGTTGTCTTCTTGTAACAGTTTGTCTTTTAACTAAATTCAGTTGTCCCATGTTTCTCGAAATTGACTTTTGCATAATTCCGAGATTTCTATTATTGGTGCAGACAGTTGTTGGATTTGTCTTTTAGCTAACGGAACACTTGTGAATTACTCAGCTTTACTCCGATGATTTATTGTCGGCCAATTCCCATACTGAGTTCTTCTAACTCAGCTTTCAAGGGTCAGCTTTGTTCTGAAGCAGACTTTACTTCTTTCATGCTGAGTTCTATTCTACTCAGCTTCTTTGACCAGCTTCATTCTTCAGCTGTTGTTCCAAGGATGACTTTATCTTTTCTTATGCCGAGTTGCCCTTCACTCAGCTTGTGTTCTCATGCTGACTTGATCCTGTCTTATTCTTTATTTCTTTTTGCATTTATATCTATACTTAATATTGAACAAACGGATTAGTACAATTAAATCAAAGCACTTAAATTTAATTGTCTCTTTAATCATGGATTAAACTTAAATGATTTTGTCAAATCAAAATCTTGTGGAAAGGTGTTTCAACATGTTACTGTGCAAGATATCAAGCTGACCCTAGAGAATCTCACTATATAGCTGTGAAAAGAATTTTTAGATATTTGCAGAGCTCAGTTAATGCAGGTTTATGGTATCCAAATACAAATGACTTCACACTCATTGGATACACTGACGCTGACTATGGACGAGATAAGCTAGAACGTAAGAGTACTTCAGGAGGATGTCATTTCCTTGGAAGCTGTCTAGTGTCTTGGTTCAGTAAGAAGCAATCGTTAGTGGCCCTGTCAACAACTGAAGCTGAGTACATTGCTGCTGGAAGCTGTGTGGCCCATGTCCTATGGATTAAGCAACATCTGGAGGATTATGGAGTACAAACTGATACAATCGAAGTCAAATGCGACAACAAGAGTGCCATTGACTTATCCAAAAATCTAATCCAACACAGCAGGATGAAGCATGTCAGCATTCGGCATCACTTCATTAGAGACCATGTACTCAAAGGTGAGATCAAGCTGACCTATGTTCCAACAGATGAACGGCTTGCGGATATCTTTACGAAGCCCTTGGCTCGTGAGCAATTTAACATACTAAGGGAAGGGGAAGCTATCGGTATGTCTAATCCTCTTCAATAGATTTCTGTGCTTAAATGAATGCTGAGTGATTATTACATGCTGAGTGATTACTACATGCTGAGTGATTAGTGCATGATATGCTAAGCTAATATAAATGAGATAAAATCACTCTATGCTGAGTAAACACACATACTGAGTGATTACTATGAGCTAAGTTACTAAGCATGATAAAATCCCTTCTACGTAAAACTGAGCGCTCAGAACTTCAAAACGTTTAGTATTCCAGATAATGAGTGAATCCACTTGCATAATTAAAGCTAGCACGCACATTTAAGTAGCCACCTAGGATGACGTAAGCGTAATAAATAGAAAACACATGCGCCGAATGTGTCATAAATGCTAGGGACAACGGTCGATTGATCAACTCGAGGAGAAACCGCCATTCCGACCTATCAGATTAATCGAAAACGACTATAAATAGTGGACGAATTCCCACTAAACTCTCTTTACGCTTGAAATCTTTGGCATTCGATTTCTCTCTCTTAAATTCCAAATCCTCTGAACTCTCTCAAGAACTCTCAAGAACATCATGTCTGACGATTCCCAGAACAACTCCGGTCGCGATTACGACGACAACAACTCCGAGCTAAACCCTCTGTCTCCTGCTCAGCAGGACTATGAAGAGACTTCAACTGAGTCTCAAAGACAAGGTCAGCATGACCAATCCAAGGTTAGCACTCCGAGCAAAAATCCCAAAGCTGACCAAGCAACTCCTTTAAAAAGTAAAAAGGAGAGAAAGAACAAGCAACCCCAGGAAAGGGTTTTTCTTCCAGTCTATAAAAGTGTGCAGAAATTTAAAGTCTTCTGTTCCCGTTGGTTCTCCAAAGGGTTCGTAGAAGTTGAGAAGCCGTTCTGCGAATGGATCTCCAAAAACGACTGGACCGAACTATTCTCTCTCCCCGGCACCACTTACCCGCAGTTGGTAAGAGAATTCTATCAGAATCTAAGTGTTGCCGAAGATGATGTTGACCACTTAGTGACCAGGGTCCAATTTCTACTGACACTTCTGCTCAACCTTCCATTGGGCAAGTGCTCGAAGTCCCTGCTGCTCATGACAAAGAGTTAGCAAAGGAAACTCCTGCTCAAGTCAGTTCTGAATTACCTCAACCTTCACAATCTACTCAACTTCCGACCGACACTGAGCAGGTCAATATCTCTACTGATCCATCTCTTCCTACTCCTTCAAAGCAGAATGACAACCAGTTAGCTCCTGCTGCTGACCTGGCTAAAAGTGCAGCTGCTGACCAAGCTGGCACCTCTACTTCTCAGCACCAAACACCTCCTCCATCCGGTGCTGACAAGACTCCGGCCTCTGAGCAACACGTTGATGAATCCTATGCTTACTTACATGCCTCTGATTCTGGCAGGAAAATTATCGACTCAGCTCAAGCTCTCCTTCAGGATATTCATCAAACTCAGGCCGATGCTGCTGGGTCTGTTCATGTTGAGCCAACACAAATCTCCTCTGTCACTCAACTTTTAACTGAAATCAAGGGTCTCAAAGACTTGATGAGTGTCATGACATCTTTTGCTTCTCAACAGCCCAAGCAAGAGTCAATAGTGAAGCTGGCCGAACTCCAGCCGATGATGGTGAATCATATGAACGCCATCCAAGGTCAACTAAATGCATTATCAGCTGTGAACTCAACATATGCAACCTCTGCTGAGGTCAATCAACATTTCTCCCAGCTGACATCTGAGCTGACCGGAGCTCATGACCTTATCTCCTCCTCCTCTCAGTGTTCCATCAAATAGATTGGTGAAGCCATTCGCCTACTCAACCTGAATAAAGAGGAAATGGACACTGACCTAGTGAAGACAAATGAGATTCTGCAATGCACTCAAACCACCCTTGCGCAGGTCCGGCAAACCAATACTCAGCGTCAAGCATACGACACTGCCCTGCTCAGGATGTATCATCAATCATATGCCCGGATGACAGAATCAATAACTTGGATCGGGAAATCTCAAGAGTATTTGCTAAGTATGCTCAGTGCCAATATTAATATCCCCGCTTCCACTATGTCCGATGGTATGCAAGTCTTCAAAGGTCTTAGGGAAAGTACGAGTCAACTCTAACTGTACTCATCAAAACTGACTCGTGCTGTTCAATAGGGAACTTTCTATCCTCCTCCTCCAACTCCCGATGATGGCAAAACGGGGGAGAAAGAACGCCCAAGGCAAGCTGCTGGAACTCAGCAGAAAACGGGGGAGACATCTAGGCCAGCCGTCCGAACTCAGCAGAAGCCTGGTTCAACTTCTGCTGACCCGAGCACCCGCACTCAGCAACGAACTGCCCAAACCAAACCCAAGAAATAGTGATATCAATAGTCTATATAGTCTTTGCTTGTAACTTATTTTGTATGGCATGTTCTTGTTAAGCTGAGTAATATTATTTGAAAGCATCTTTTATCCAAACTAACGTATGTATATGCGATGCTTACCTATTGTGCTTAAATGCTGATCTGTCATACTTAACTATTCATTGAACAACAAATTAAATCTTGTGAACATAAGGAAAATACAAGTAAAATATACTCAGCTCACATAACTCTGATACCTATATGCAACACTGAGTAAAAACTATATGTTCCAAGCATTGACCCTCTTCTGAAAGCTAACCTAGGCTCATCTTAGATATTGGTAGGTCTAGAATTGAACTAAGTCAGTAAAGGCATGTCTTAACTTCACTCGATTAAATCTTAGAAGGTTTAGAGTTAATTTAAGTCAATAGATGCAACCCTTACGGGGGAGTAACCTCAGAAGAATGAAAGGTAAATCAATCATGGGGAACTTCAATGCTGAGTTCCACAATTAAATATTTTTGCCAACATCAAAATGGGAGAGTTTGTTGAAACACTTTTTCACATGATTTTGATTTGATAAAATTATTTAAGTTAATCCCATGATTAAGACAATTAAATTTAAGTGATTTGATTTAATTGTACTAATGTGTTCGTTCAATGTTGAGTATAAGAATAAATAAGAACAGGAATAAAAAGTAAGACAGAACGAAGTCAGCATGAGACATAGCACAAGCTGAGTAGAAATGTAACCCAGCATTATAGAAGAAAAGTCTTCTTCAGAACAAAAGCTTGAAGACGAAGCTGCCCGAAGACGCTGAGTATAATTATTACTCAGTCTCCGATATAGATAAAGAACAAAAGCAACGTCAATAAAGTCAAACTGAGTGTTCGTCAGGACAGCACGAATGATCCGTTTACTAAACGACAAGATCCGACAAAAGTCTGCGCCAATACAGAAGCCTTGGAATTACGCCTAAAGACATGTTTGAGATGCATGGGTCAACTGGCATTTGGCTAAAAGACGAAACTAGCGCTAGAAGATGGACCTGGCGGAAGAAGACAAGCCTGACGCCTGCTAATTTTAGACGAAAGGATTGGCCTGCAAATCTGTATGCTGACCAATGAATGACGCAAGAAGACCATTTGAATTCAACGGATATGTCCGAATTCAAATGATTGAAGCATCAGATTTCACTATAAAAGGACAAGTTCATCACTTGGATCCTTCGCCTAAGTACAAAAAGAAAAGCATACATACAAGCCCATACAAACAAGAAAAGCAAATACTGACACCCAAATCCTATCTCTGTGTAAAAGTCTAGATCGAATTTGTATTCATCTAAAGTGTTCTTCATCTAGTAAGAACAAATTTGTATCAATTGTAAAGATTGAGAAAGTGGTGCTGAGTACTCGGTTTTAGTACTCAGTGGTAGAGAAAATCTGAGTGTTTGGTTATAACACTCAGTAGGGTTGAGTAGACGAATAGAGGACGGTACTCTTGCATACTCAATTTCTTGTACACGGTTTGTGCTATACCTTTAAAGAGCTCAGTAGTGGATTGAAAAAGCCCGGAAGGATTATGGGGACTGGACGTAGGCGATGAGGCCGAACCAGGATAAGACTGCTGAGTAATTTCTAACCCTTCTCTTCATATGTATATGTATGTGTTGCTTGTTTAAATTACTCAGTATATAATCTATATAAGCCGACGCTGTGTAATCAAAGTGCTGAGTTGGAAGCTGACCTTAAGTGTTAACTCCCAACTCACAAGTAAAACAGTTATAGTCAGCCTCCGACTAAAGCTGTCTTGCATCGCGCTCAGCCTTGCTGACCTAAACTGAGTAAAGTTGTTTAAAGAATTAAATTAAGTCAGCAATTAAGCGAAAAAGTTACATTAGTTCCTAACCCCCCCTTGGAACTAATCCTATTACATTACACGGGACCAACACATTCGGTCTCAGTAGCCCGAAAGAAAATAACTAAGTCATCCGCAAAGAAAAGATGGGAGATGGAGGGGCTGGCTTTATGGACCCTTATGCCATGGAGATTTCTGTTTGCTTCAGCTTTCTTTATCAATACTGAGAGCCCTTCTGCACAGATAATAAAAAAATAGGGTGATAGCGGATCCCCTTGTCGGAGACCCCTTGACGGTTTAACAAAACCTTTCGGAACCCCATTTATGAGGCAAGAGAAGGTAGCCAAGCTAATACAGAGTTGGATTAATCTGCACCATTTGGCTGGGAACCTCATAGCTTTCATGATATCAATTAAAAAATCCCATTCGACGCGGTCATAGGCTTTGCTCATGTCGAGCTTCAAGGCGCACACCCCCTTTTTTCCGCTAATTCGATGTTTCATAGAGTGGAATAATTCAAGAGCTATCGGTGCATTGTCCGTGATAAGACGCCCTGGTACAAAGGAACTTTGAGTAGGGTGAATGATTGATTGGAGAGACAGTTTTAGTCGGTTTGCTAAAGTCTTAGAGACTAATTTGTATATCACATTATATAGGCTGATCGGACGGATGTCTTTGAGGTTATTCGGATTTTTTGTTTTTAGGATGAGGGTGATATAAGTGTGGTTCATGTTTTCTGGGAAATTTTGGGAACAATTTAGAATCCCCAGAACCAGGTTAGTGACCTCATTACCAATAATATCCCAGTATGTTTTGTAAAACGCACCTGACATACCGTCGGGACTGGGCGCTTTGGAGCTATCCGTGCACCTCAACGCCTCAATGACCTCGCTGGCTTCGAAGGGCTTGGATAGGTTAGCAATCTGATCTTTCAAGAGCGGACGGTCAATTGCGCTCAAAACCTCATCAGACTTCAGCGGGTTTGATGTCGTGAATAGGTGCTGGAAGTACTTCACAACCATTTGCTCAATCTCGTCTTCACTTTCCCTCCAAACCCCCTCCTCATCCTGAAGCTTGGTGATGAGGTTAGTCTTTCGTATCGCATTTGCTTTGGACTGGAAGAACCTGGTGTTCCGGTCGCCTTCACGCAACCAACTGACTCGTGCCCGTTGTTTCCATATAATCTCTTCCGCCTCCTGGAGGTATTCAACCCGGCATACCACCCGCCTTATCTCCCCGTCCCTCCTGTCAGTCCTGGGTGCTTCCTCTAGCTCCATAAGATGATTGTATAGAGTTTTGAGGGATTTCCCCACATGGCCGAACTTTTCCATATTCCAGCGGCTCAGCTTCATGCTGTAATTTTTAATTTTCCCACAAACAGTGACATTTTTAGTTCCTGCAGTTTCTCTCCAAGCATTTTCAATGATTTCACGACAGGATGGGTCTCTAATCCACATATTTTCAAAGCGGAAAGGATTTGATTTCTTCTGTGTGGCACCCTTAGTGTCCAGCAAAATCGGAGCGTGATCAAACGCTGTGCGGGCAAGGTGTGTAACTATGGTGTTTGGGAAAAGGATTTCCCACTGTACTTGGCACACTACTTTGTCAAGTCTTTCTCGAATAAGGGTTGAACCCCATCTTCCATTTGTCCATGTAAACGACGAACCTACGAAGTTCAGATCAAAAAGATCGCAGACGTCCAGACAATTCCTAAAAGCTTCCATGCCCCTGTAATCTGAATCGTTGCCCCCATCCTTTTCCTTTGAATACATAACCTCATTGAAATCTCTGATACACATCTAGGGTTGTGATTCTCGCCTGTGTAATTCCGTCATTAGGCTCCACGTTAAGTGTTTATGCCCAGTTTCCGACCATCCGTAGATGCTAGAGCCCCTCGAGATAACGTGCCCAGATTCATTTTCCACTCCAAAGTGTATACAGTGCTGAGTGAACCCAAGTATCCGAACGCCCATATCTCTCTTCCACATCAATGCAAGTCCTCTAGATCGACCCACACAGTCTACCGAGAAGATCTCGTAATCTCTGAATTTATTCTTTATCCCGTTGACCTCCATACTCCTTAGTTTTGTCTCCATCAAGAAAACAAGAGATGGGTAATTATTTCTCACCAAGTGAGAAAGTGCTCGGACCGTCCGAGGGTTACCCAAACCTCGGACGTTCCAACTTATCATCTTCATGGCTGTAGGCGGGGTTGTCGGGCAGCCTCTGCCTTTTCGTTGTGATGCCACTCCTCTGTTGAGCCTCGAACTCTCTTCCTGTCTCCGATTATTTCAGTATCAGCCTCAAGTTCAACATCAGACTCTTTTCTCTTTTTACACATTTTCTCCATTAGGCCTGACTTTTCCTCATGAATCCCATCACCCGTTTCTCCCCTCCTTGCCCTTGCCATCTTTTTCATCTTCATTCTGCCTGCTTGGCAACTCTCAGGGCTAATGGTTTGATGATGGATTGTGTGATTTGGGTATGTTGGGCACTCACGTACTATGGGCTTTGAGCTTGCATGATTTTCGATTTTTCCTTTATGTGAGCTTGGGATAGTAAATAAAGTGCCAGTGGGGATATTTGGATTATTCACCATGTCAGGCAGACCGGATTGGGAATTGGGGCTGGTTTCATTGGTTAGCTCAACAAGCATGGCGTCCCCAATCATTTCCACATCCTGCCTATGTTTTGGAGATAGTAATTTTGGAGAGTTGTGATGACCAGGGATCATTAATACCCTTGGAATTTTGTGAACATGTGGTGCCCCATCTAAAAGACTTTTTTGCCATTCTTCAGTAGGAAGCTTCTCTTCGGTGATCTCCATGTCGGAACAACCTTCGTCTTGACCTTTTTCGGTTATCTCATTCTCCCCGTTTGTGCTCTCCGGTCGATTCTCGTTGATCAATTTGCGTCGGGTTAGGTTTGGCCTATTGCCGGATGTTTCGATCACTTTTGAAGACTTTGGATCAAATTTAACAGCTCGGAGTTTGAGCGGAGTTGCACGCAGCGACTGCTCATATGGCCAACCCTCCCCTTGGAAGTCTTCCGGTACAGTGCCACAATCAGTATGGTTATGTCCTATTAACCCACACTAGTAGCAGAAATTTGAAAGTTTTTCATACTTAAAAGGTGCCCATACCACTTCTCCTTTCTCAGTCTTGATCTTTGCTCCTCTTAGCAGAGGTTTTGTTACATCGACCAAGACTCTCACCCTAATATAGCTATCCCAGGATCCAACACTCTCAGCATCTATCTTGTGGACTTCCCCGATTCTTCCTACGACTGTTGCTATTGAGGCTGCATCACGTCGCTTTAGTGGTAGGTTAATTATCCTTACCCAGAACTCACAAAGATGCATGTTAATTTCCGAGAGTCGCTCGTCACCTTGGACATCTCGGAGTGTTACCGGCTGTCTTTCGAAGTGCCAAGGTCCTTCGTTTAGAACTCTTTCCATATCTCTGCTTGAATCAAAGTCGCATTGGAAAAGACCACTGCCTATATCTTTGAGTTGAAAGCCTTGTGTTCGCCACCCCATTTGGAATGCCTGGGCCATGCCCTTTAAGTTTAAAGGCTTATGGCTCATCACCTTCCCTATGAGGCATAGCTTGGACTGAGTATTACTGTTCTCTTTTGGGTTTTCCGCTAGCTCCGTAATGATTTCCTCCGGTTCAGTCAGCTTGATTTTTGCTAGCATCTCTCCAATACTGCCTTCCATGGTGTGTGTACAGCAGGGCCTTGATATTTTGTATCCCAGAATGCTAAAGAAACTGTAAAGAGGAGCACTTAGTGGGTTTGAGGAGGCCGGGACAGATTCCCAGAACGGTAGGAACCCTTCACTCTAGTAGGAAAACCTAGAAGGGGAAGGCAGAGAAAGACCACTCATGGAGAGCATTTTTATTTTATTTTATTATTAACAGTTGATAATTGTTGATTAAAGCGTAGGATGGACAACCAATTCATTTTTAAGATACAGAATATTTGCCAAAAGTTTCCAAACTTCAAAAACCCTGCTACGATTTATAGACCCCAAACTTTGTAAAATAACCAAGCCTCAAATATTGTTGGATTGAAAAATTGAGTCGCATATCCTTTAACTGCAAAATCCACAAAGTAGATACTCATGCTTTCAAACTTTTAGACTATTTTTGCAAATTGGCCAAAACATAGTTTTTTTTACTTTTACCTTAAATCTATATTTAAAATTGTTTGACTAATTTACAAATACAGTTCTTATGGTTTAAAAGTTTGCAAATAAGGATCTGTACTTTGTAAATTTTGCAGTTAATGATATATGAGTGAAATTTTTGGCCAAACAATATTTTTAGTTAGTTAATTTGCAAAGTTAGATTTTAAATTTTGAATAATCTATAAAATCAGTCTTTTTAATAGCTACAAATCGCTTTCTTTTGAAGAAAATAGCTATAACAATAATTTTTTAAAGAACGATTAAGTTTGTAAAGTGAAAATCACTCCATATTTGCAAATTCTAAAGTGGATTGTTATTCACCGTCCCCATATTGATATTTTTGCCATTGTCATAGTTTTCTTTCAAAAAATGTTAATTGGTTTTCTCTCCCGGTCAAAACTAAAATTATAAAAATAATTGATGCGTAAAAATTTGAGAATCCAAAAATGGATAATTATGAGTTGTAAACGAGATACCAATTTTGAAAAATTTATGTTTTTTATAGAAAAATTATGAAAAAATACATGGTAATAGGCCAAATAGTTTCTGTGACCGTCTGACTTATTTACCATGTATTTTTTCATAATTTTTTCGATAAAAAACGTATATTTTCTATTTTCGAAGTTCTCGGATTATCACAAATCAATAATTTTTATAGGTTTAGTTTTGATCAGTAGAGAGAACCAATTAACAGTTTTTAAAAGAAAAATATGAAGGGGTAAAATTGTCCAATAAGAGTCCGTAACTAGCAATATGGAAACGGTAGATAACAACATCTATTTAAGTGACGGATTGTTTTTGCAAATAGTCAAATCAAAATATTTGTTTTTGTTCATTATATATATAGTGTTGACAAGTTTTGTGGGCCAAAAAGTAAATAAAATATTTCACCATTAACTCCTCTGACCGCCGTCTATGAACAGTTGATAATTGTTGATTAAAGCATAGGATGGACATCCGATTCATTTTTAAGGTACAGAATATTTGCCAAAATTTCCAAACTTCAAAAACCCTGCTAGGGTAGTCTAGTCTGCATTTCCAATGGCGAAAGCTGAAAAAGTGTCTTTTTTTCTGTCAGACTATCGTCATCCATGGATTGAATTTGACCGGAAGCTTGCTGTTTCCTACTCCGAAACAAGAAATCACAATAAAATATCACTGTTGGTTGATTCTACCCCTAAATCCCATCATTTTTAAACTGAATTTTGGTTGAGGACTTTTCACAAACACCATGTCTGCAGTCCTCACTAAACCACAATTCTTCAAGCCACTGATTCCAGGGTTTGAAGATGAGTTTGTAAGTCTCTTTTTCCATCTCTGGTTCTCTTATTAGCTTAATGTAATGATGATTGTACTAGACCCCAAGTGCTAGTACAGTATAGTCTGCATTTCCGATGGCCAAAGCTGAAAAAGTGTCTACTGTTCTGTCAGACTATCGTCATCCATGGATTGAATTTGACCGGAAGCTTGCTGTTTCCTACCCGGCAACACGAAATCAAATTAAAAGTTTTATATTACAGAGCTTCTTTTTATCCCTATGCTAAAGCAAAGACCTATCCCTATCCCGCCTATGCCTATCACAATAATAGCAACCGCGCGTTGTAGCAGTTTTTTTTTTTGATTGAAAGGTAGCTTTAGCTTCAAAGCCAAAGAGGAAGTTTCTTCTGATTTGAAGGTACGAATGATAGCCCGTAACAGACCATTCTGATATTAGCTGAACTCTAAGGCTCTTTGCTTTTCATAGCTATCCCTTTGTACTCAAGGGATGAATTGGTTGATTCTAATTTGCTTTTCATAGCTATCCCGTTGCCAGATCTCTTTCATGTTTAAAAACCAAGAAATCCCCAATTTGGGCCACCATTTTTAAACTGAAATTTGGTTGAGGACTTTTGACAAACACCATGTCTACACTCCTCACTAAACCACGGTTCTTCAAGCCACTGATTCCAGGTTTTGAAGATGAGTTTGTAAGTCTCTTTTTCCATTTCTGGTTCTCTTATTAGCTTAAGGAAATGATGATTGTTATGTTATCTCTTTTTTTTTTTTGCAGTTAATTCCAGTTTCGTTCTTGAAGAACTTGAAAGGAGAAGAATGTGACAGAGCTAAGCTGAGGAGCCAAAGGGGAAAGGTTTGGCCTGTGAAGATCAATGGAAGACGGTTTGAAGATGGGTGGAAACAGTTTGTGGAAGATCATGACTTGCAAATTGGGGATTTCTTGGTCTTTAGACATGAAGGAGATCTGGTGTTTGATGTTCTGGTGCTTGATCGAAGTACTTGTGAGAGGGAATATCTTCCATTCACTAATATAAAAGAGGAGGAAACTGAAATTCAACATCAAAATGTTCCAAAATGTTCTCCTACTGGTAAAGTTCGGTTTTTTCTGTTCTACATTTCCCCCATTTTAAGATTAGTTTCATGTTTCATCTATAAGCCATGTTGATTTAACTTTCAGTTCCCAATTCCATCTTATGTAGATCATCTAGGTCTAATTCTTAGTTTCCAACCCTACATTTTCCCCATTTAAGATGTCAAATGTATGTCTAGAATTTTATTTAGTTTGATTTTCATAGAATATGAATTAGAAACTTCCTCTTTAATACTTTTAGGTCTGTGCGTAGAATCGTTTGTTTATTTATTTACATCGAGAGTTTTAGGGTTTGTGCTCTTGGAATATGCATATGTTTGAGCGTTTGTGTAATCTGATTTCATAGATTTTGTGAGTTAGTTAGGAGCTTGAGTAAAGGATGAGTCATTAATGTTGTACCCACTTGTTGATTATCCTCATCGGTAAATGTAGGCAAAGTTAACCGAACCGCATAAATATATTGTTCTTGTAATTGCATGTCTAATTTCCTGTTCCGTGTGTCAATCTTGTTGTAGTCAACACCGAGATTAATTTCGTATGTAAGCCATGTTGTTTTAACTGTCATTTCCAAAAAGCTTAATACATTAGAAGCTCCCTGAACTTAGCCCAAAATGTGGATTGGCTCCGTGAACTTACAATGTGTCTCATTAGCCCCCTGAATTTGCTTAAAATGGCATGATTAACTCCTTATGTCCACATGGCAGGATTTGTTAAATAGATTTTGGGTCAAATTTTTAGGCTGTCACAGTTAACCTGCTAATATATAAGTAATACTATATTATTTCATATTTTTAAATGTCACCAGTAACAGAGGTAATAAAATTGCATGACACGACACTGAAAATTACATAATCTGGTTGGATTAACACGATTATGACACGGAATTTTTGGGTTGTGTTAGTGTTGACTCATTTGACACTAACTTGATAATAGACACAACACAAACACAGCATATTTACATGAATTGTCACTCCTACTTACATGTTCTTTCTGATCAATGATGCCATGAAGGAATTTTAGAACATCCGGAGGTTAGAAGGGAGCTCAAAATTCAGAGTAACGCCAATACTAAGGCTTCCGAGCTAAGAAAATCTCAGCTGGTGAGTACCGACTCAATGCTTAGTAATTTCGTTAATGGTTGTGGATGATCATTCATAAACAGACATGAATTGCAGGAAATTCCTCAAGGAGCAAAAGAATCTGACTCTGACTCTGGTAAGTTCATTTGTTAAACTGTACATTTGTTTTCGAGTAAAATACATCTAAGCCCCTGAATTGTAATGCTATTAATTGCATGTGACTCACGAACCATAATGAAAATAAGTAGAGTGCAAAGTTCATGGGCATAATGTCTAGTTTTGAAGTTCACAAACCATAATGAAAATAAGTGCAAAGTTCAGGAGCCATAGGTGTAATTTACCCGATGAAATTCATATATGATCCAAGTTTTTAACTCTCATTTCCAAAATTTCCATATATGTTTTTAACTGGCATAAAATGCTGTGTTGAGATTATGTAATGCAGGGAAGAAATTGGAAAAAAAGAAGAAAGTGAAAACTAAATTAAAAGCAAAAGCTAGCTCCTCTGTTGATAAACATCCTAATTGTGTAGTTAAGCTCTCACCTGACAGCATCAAGAAATCTAGATTGGTAACTACTCACTACTTATATATCTGCATTACAGAATATTGTTTTCAAAGCACCTAATTTTTGTGTTGAATCAATCAGTATATTCCCCGGAACTTTACAAGAGAACTTGGTCTACGCTGTCAATCTTGTTCGATGATTCTTAAGGATGAAGAGGAAAAAAGTTGGCCTGCAACACTACTATACAGAACATTAGATAGACACTTTTTTGTTGGAGGTGGTTGGGGTGATTTCCGTTGTGCTCATAAGCTTAAGCTAGGAGATTCATTGTTTATTCAGCTTATTCAAAATGGGGAGACGCCTGTTATGAAAATACAAAGTAAGTTTTCCTCCTCAAATATGAATTGGGAATAAAGTTTGAGTCAAATCAATGATTTTGTGAGAAATTAAGGTTGTGTTTAATTGTAGGCAAGATGGCTCTTGATCTTTCACTTTTTGGTTCATTAAGTGTTTAATCATTATTTACACTGAAATAAGGTTTTTACAGTTTCCTACACATACTGTGAAGTATAAAAATTTAAAAGGCATGTAAAATGAATAACACTGTGTTAACCGAGTTTTATGTTCAAAGCTGACTTTTTTGGATATGAGAGGCTTAATGTGAGCAAAAATAAATGGTCAGGGACTTAATGTGTCCAAATAAAAAATTAAGAACTTAATAAACTAAAAAAATGAAAGTTCAAGTTCCTCTTGATATTTTTTGCCATTGTAATAGTTGTAGGCAAAAGATGAACTTGTCACTTGGAGTTGGTTTGCTCAAGGTTGGTGATATATTTATATTTTTGTTATCTACATTGAGTAGTGTTCACATTAACATGAATCTGACTTATCAAATGAATTTGGTCAATCACAGTTAGATCTAGCCTAGCCTTATTGAAATCCTAGGCTGGAAATTTATATTAACAGGTCATGTGTACTATTTCTATTAAAAATGACATGAAAAATACAAGAGGCTCAAGTCATGTGTGCGAGTGTCTGGCCAAATGAAGATACAGTAGTATTCACATGTACCCTGACAGACCAAGTGAGAACACTACCGTATAAGGAGATTAGGATTTGTTAAATAGATTTCCGATCAAACTTTTAGACGGTCATAGTTAACCTACTAATATAAGTAATACTATATCCTCTAATATTTTTAAGGGATAAGGTACCAAAAAAGCCCTCGAGGTTTTGGGAAAAGTGCCAATTTAACCCCCAACGTACAAAATAACACAATTTTAGCCACAACATTTGTGAAATGTACCAAACGTCTCAACATTAGTGAGATGGTATTAATTTAACCCCAAGTTCCGTTACCTAGGGCTAAATTGATACCATTTCACAAATCGTTGAAGTTAAAATCGTGCTATTTTATAGATTGGGGTTAAATTGACACCTCCTTGCAAACTTTGACCTCGTTTTGGTACCTTATCCCTATTTTCAAATGCCACCATTAACAGAGGTTATAAAATTGCATGTGATTCGTGAACGCGATACGAAAATACACTAATCCGATAAGGTTAACACAATTATGACAAGAAATTTTTAGATTGGGTTAGTGTTGACTTATTTGACACTAATCTGAAAATAGACGCAACATAAACACAAGATATTTACATGAATTGTCACCCCTACTTACATGTTCTTTCTGATCAATGATTTCCATGAAGGACTACTAGAACATCCGGAGGTTACAGGGGAGCGCAGATTTCAGAACAATGCAGAAGCTGGTTCTTCATCACTCAGGCATCTTCATGCCAATACGAAGGCTTCCGAGGTTAGAAAATCTCAGCTGGTGAGTACCGAATCAATGCTTAGTAATTTCGTTAATGCTTGTGGATTATCATTCATAAACAGACATCAATTGCAGGAAATTCCTCAAGTAGCAAAAGAATCTGATTCTGACTCTGGTAAGTTCATTTCTTTTGTTGTATTATGCATGTTTGAGTTAAACTGTACATTTGTTTTTGAGTAAAATACATCTAAGGCCCCTGAATTGTAACACTATTAATTGCATGTGACGAACGAACGCGACATGAAAAATTACACTAATATGATTAGGTTAACACGATTATGTGAGTTGGGTTAGTGTTGACTCATTTGATACTAAGTCCAACCAAAAAAAAAAAATCCAAATTGGCTCGTAATTCTGAAAATTGTTGTGTTTGTATTCAATCAGGCATGAAAATGTTATTTTCTCATTCGTTTTCGATCCTGTTGAGTTTCTTCTAGTACGTGTGTGTTTCCCAAGCTTGTCTTTAATGTACAAACTCAAAATATTTTGTGTTCTAACACAATGGTTTGTCCCGAAATAAATTTATATTTTCAGGGAAAGAGTGTAAGCAAGCCGACACTGCATCAGAAGCAAAAGCTTGTTCTTCTTCTGTTATTCAGAAAAGATTCTTTGTGGCGAATGTATTAGCTTCGGTAACATCAAAACTGGTTCGTACTTCATGCTCTATGATTTTAATTTGAGGAATATGTATGGGTTGTAGTTCCTTTATCAGATGGCTGTTTTTTCTCATAGAGAACATCTTAAGAAGATGAGATAATGTACAAAAATGCCCCTATCTGTTAGCCAAGTGTAGTTTACCCGCTAAATGGTACAATTGAGGTATCTAAAGTTGGTAAGTTGGGGATATTTAAAGGATAGGTTTTTCACAATTAAAGAATAGGTTTGGGGATGGAATATTTGGGTTTTTTTAATTTTTTCTTGTCCCGCACGTGCATAACACGTTATAAGAGTTGGTAGATAAGACCTACGTAATGCAACGTGTGTGCACGGCCCTTTGATCTGTTATTGGTAAATGGTAAATAACACCGGACACACGGATGGAGTGGAATAACATGATTCATGAATGAGGAGAGAACACTATTAGTGATATCTAAAATTGCCCAGCTTATCAACGTTAGGGCTCAATTGTAACATTTATAACATTAAGGTAAAATCGTTCTTGGCTGAAAACGATAGATGCGTTTTTGTACTTTAACCTTAAGAAACAGAGCCTTAACCTTTTTGATGAACTTAGTTTTTGTAGGAGCAACCTTACTTTCAAGGTGTCTTTCATTTCTAGCACCTGTACTTGTCCTGTAAAGTCAACTACCTCCTATATTTTAGAAACGTCTTATTTACTCCAACTTGCTTAAAGTTATATTGACCCCCTCCTACGCAAGGAGAGATTTTGGACAAGTTGAAGGGATCAACAGATCACTATAAGCAAGTTCAACAGACCAATAGGTCACTTTAAGATTGTTTAGAGAGTCTATAGGTCATTTTAAGCAAAGTTTAAGGGGTAAATAGGACGTTTTCAGAGTGTAGAGGGGCAGTTAACTTTTCTGGACAAGTACAACGGCTAGAGATGTATTAAGTGCGCATTTCACATTGCTTTCTCAGCAAAACGTATGGTTTGGTAGATGCAAAATTGTTTTCCTTAAGAGTTGGGAAATCTAATGAGGAAAAACTAGAATTTGTAGCTTTTGGGGAAAACATCTTATGAGGAAAACTGATATTAAATTTTTATTGACAAAAACAGCTCTAACTTTCAATTTAATTTCAAAAATAGCCTCATTTTTCAATTTTTATCATGTATTTACCACACACTAGTCAACTTTGTTTCATAGCACTTTCCCCCGCAATAGATTCTGTTAGTCACATCAATGCCAAACTCGCCCTAATCCTACTTTCAATGTCAAAATTGTAGCGTAATATATTGTCTTATTTAACAACATTTGTTCATATCCTTTGTTTCCGAGCAGTACATACCCTTGAAATTCTCAAGGCTGCACTTGGAGAACAGAAAGTCGAGCAAGGTGATTCTTCTAGACAAAGAGAAAAGATCATGGCCAGCCCATTTATGCAGCAATGGTTCAGATGAACACACTTATATAGGAGACGGTTGGAATGAGTTCCGGCTTGGTAATAATCTTAAGCCTGGGGATTCTTTCGTTTTCGAGCTTATTGAAAATGCGGAAAGAACTATATTTAAAATGTGTGGTAAGAAGTTATGACCTTGTTAAGAAGTTCTCATGAAACAAACTTGCTTTTTTTCACCAATAACTATACCAGAAAATGTTGTTGTTATGTTGCAGGGATCAAAGGCCTGTATTCGTCGATGGAGAATCCCTATTTTTATGCCACTTTGCAAGCATCTCACTTTAGAAACTCTCAAATGGTGAGTACTACTTAACCCAAATCTGAAGTTCATCACCATATATAGATACAACACTTGTGATTTCGCAATTTGGCAAGTCGAGGAGTGTGAAACTTTAATAAAATGATACATGTGGTTTTCGATGTTAGCAAGAAAAAAAAAGAGATTTTTTTTTTTTTTATAATAATGTTAAAGTCAGAGGGAATTTTTATCCAATCACTTTTATCTGCCTAGATATTCCATTTAAGTATGGAGACTGTACAGTTGTAGGTCCACCGGAGTCAGACGTTTTACAGTCGCTGTGTAAACTTCGACGAACAAGTCACTAAGGGATAATTATAATGTTGAGAGAGTCTGGATCCCCTCAAGGTTTTATCTGGAGTCTTTATATAAACCTTGTGACGAGGGGAAAGTCCATAATATTCCTGGGCCTTATTTAGCCTCTCCGAATCGGACATTTCAATGGTGTTCGACTTGGATTCATGGTCGGGACTTACCGTGGTTTTTGGCCTATGTTTATGGGCTTTGGATGGTCTGGCCTCTGGATGAGCCTGGTGAATGTTTTGTCGGGTCCGAGGGCCAAATGCCTTATACTAATTGAACTAAAAGTTTAGATTGATAGGTAAGGTCCAATAAAAGATCTTATATTAATCTCCGATATATACCAACGAAAACCTTCTTTTCCTAGTAAGTAACTCATAGGAACCCAAACCACAGTGTTTCCTAATGTGTAAATTGCACCAATGGTCAATGGAGTTTAAGGTCAGTTTCAAAAAGGTCATTGAACTTCATTTTGTTTCAATAAAATCATTGAACTTTACTTTGTATTTCAATAAAGATATTCCAACCAATTCAGACATAAAAAGTCACCGGAATAGTGACGTGACAACCACGTTACAAAAAAACTTACTTTTGCGTATAATATGACACATGTCATACGTAAGACTCAGGTAATTTCCAACATGACTGTCATTTCACTATTCCAATCATTTTTTTCTGTTTAAAATGGCGGAAATGATTTTGTTGCAATAAAAGGAAAGTTAAATATATTGAAACAATATGAAATTCATTTTTTTTTTAAATATCCTAAACCTCAGCAACTTACCAATCTCCTAATTCCCAAATTATCTTTTATTTCCATTACCATATTTCTACACTGTTATTAGAATCGTACGGTTTGCGATTTGAATCTTACGATTCGATTTGATTCAACTTTATTTCGAGCCTAATCTATAGGACGAATCTAAATTATAACAAAATCTTTCGAATCATACGATTCGATTCAACTCTATTTTGAGCTGGATCTTTATCACCGTTCGGTCAAAAACTTCAACAAGACTAACTACTAAACTTATTCTCCTCTAGTCAGATTGTTATTTATCAAGTTATCAACTCAAACTAGCTCCATTCCATCATTATCAACTTGACAACATCTCCATCTCCACTAAGTTCTTAAACAGAATCCGATTTGTGAATTAGTTTTATTAGGATTGCATTTACATTGGATTTGAATTTTAAGTATTTGGTTCATATGATTTCTTTTTTGACATTAAAATTGCATTTCTAGACTAATATTTGATAATATTTTGAGTTCTTGGTTGATCTTATGAATTTGAACTGAATCTTACCATTCATGAGACAAAATGAGGATTTTGATTCACGAGTCGAATCTCAATTTGACAACTATGATTCTCTATCATAGTGGATGATATAAAGATGGATTTATTGTTGACTTGTTGAGTTAAAAATTTGCAGAAAGTTCCAACAAGATTTGCAAGGAGCAGTGGGCTTACTACCAGCAAATGTTCAGCAGTGAGCATTAGAAATGAAATGGGAAATTCATGGATAGTGACACTAAGGCTGGATAAAAATAATAAACTTTATATGACATATGGATGCATTGAATTTGTCAAAGAGAATGGCATGAAAGAAGGAGATGTGTTCATGTTAGAACTTGTCAAGGGAGGGATCGATCCTGAGATGATTTATCATGGTAAATTTTCTAATCCTGCTTGCTAACTACTTGTTCATATGTGAATTTTGAAGATTTTGTAGGGAATTTGCATCCACCATCACTACAGTTTCGGGGTCTATTTTTATAAAGGTCGTTGGTAGTAACATGACAACCACGTTGGAAATGATTGATTTTTATGTATGATATGGTAGCCACATGACATGAAAATTATTTAATTCAACTGCTTGAAATGGTCATGTGGCATCTAAAAAATGTAGTTTTTTGCTGTCTCTCGTGACATACACGTGGTTGTCGCGTGACTATCATGTTATATGTAAAAGTAAAAAAATTTCCAACGTGTTGTCATGCCACTTTAGTGACTTTGTTCTGTCTGAATTGGTTGGAATAATTTTATTGAAATAAAAATAAAATTCGGTAACTTTATTGAAACAAAATGAAATTCAACGACATATTTCAAACTGACTTGTTTTCAGTGATCATTGATGTAATTTTACCCTTTTTTTGGCCTTGTTGTGTGCCATGTCGTTACCATGTTCTGTCACGTCATCCATGAAAACTTAAACGTATTTAGCATGGTGGCTAGTTGGTATTTACCGTTAGATCTAGTCTTATTAGGATCATATGGTGGAGATTACCTCGGTATTAGTGAACCTTTTTTCCTTTCACACAAAATTAGTGAAAAATGACTTTATTTTAATCAAATGTAAAAGGATTAAACTCATATTTAGCCTCATTTACCTGTTGTGATATCGTTTGGTAACATATTTCTTCTTGAAGTATTCTCATAGGTTACTTAACTCATTTTGGATGGAAAATTAACCGATCTATTATTATTATTTTTTTTTGCTACATTACCTAATTTTTGACACGTGATATATAGACATGAAATTTTTGATTTCAATAGATTGATTCTTAGGAAATCATGAACCTTGGGGATAACCATTAGCATTGAGGTCAATCACCACACCACCTCTATCATACATACGACATTACATGACGCGAGAGCGCATGGTCAACACACACCTAAAGCGCCTTCGTTCCGCTTGCAGCCAATACAACCACAACCTAACTTGCACGAGATTCAACAACCGAAACTACTGGTAGTCCCGAGGGGACGTAATCTTCCTATAATAGTTAGCAGTACTTAACAAGCGAGTCATCGGTCCGGGGAAAGAAAAGGACCGCCTTTGAAAAAAAAAGGAACTCGCTTAACTCGCTAGGCCTTCGGAACAAAGGTGATTCCATGCTTCAGACGATCTGGCTAATTAAAATTAATCTATATATTAAGTCTATATAGTAAAAAAGATTAAAATTGTTATATTTACATGACACGTGTCAAAAATTGTGTCATTTAATAAATCGGTTATTTTTCCATTCAAAATGGATTAAATGTCATCTATAAGATACTATAAGAAGCAAATGTTATCAAATAATACCACACGAGTCAAATGACAAACTTTGGATATAACGGGAGGGCGAATAAGAGTTTAATTCAATATAAAATTCAGGAACTTTTGTCTGCCTAACTATTTTTTTTTTTTTTGAAGCTATAGATGGACAGTAATCAAAAGGGGTTGTGAGAAGATTTTGAAGATGTTAAGCCAATTATTTTGAGATCTTCAAATTGAAAGAGTTCGTTTGTTTTTTTTTTTTTTTTTTTTTTTTTTTTTTTTTTTTTATCAAAGAGAACACTTTTTCAAGAGGCAAAACTATATCTTTAGACTTGGATTTGCCAAATTTTGAATTTCTGCCCCTGAATTTTGATTTAGTGAGATTTAGTCTCTGAAGGCTGGATGAAATCGTCATGCGCTACGAACTCGGTATCTAAAATGAAGAAAAACATAGTTACGAAATACTTGTATTAATATTCGTGAGACGTGTGAAGTATTGATGGTCTGTTAATAGATATTTTTAGTTGTTATTGTTAGTTATTTGTTATTAGGTGATTATTGATTAATGTCTGGTAAAATTATGATGGATGCCAATCCCAAATCCAATATTACAGTAAAACCTCTATATAGGAATACTCTATATAGGAATAACCTCTATTTTGTTATAAAAAAACTCGGTCCCAACTTGGGCCAGTTATAAATAGGAATAACCTCCCAAACGTTATTTGTTATACACTTTTCAAGTCCCACCTTTAGAAATTATGCCTCTATATAGTAATAATAATATATATATATATATATATATATATATATATATATTAAAAATTCAAACTAAATTATAAAATATTTTAAAAAAACTATTGAAATTATTTATGAGTTGGAAACACAAACTATAACTTGAAATTATAAATATTTTGTATTTTCATTGATGTTTACATTTTTTCCATAAAACTCTTCCAATTATCTATATATTGAAAACCTAAACTCTAAATTGAAATTTTAAATATTTAATTTGTTCCATTAATATCTATTGTTATACATTATATATAAACTATGCATGCCTATGATAAAAATTTAAAATTTTATGTGTTGAGAAATTTTATTATATCAAACTCTATTTAGTAATAGCCTCTCAATTGTTATACAAATAGCTCGGTCTCAAGTGTATTCCTATATAGAGGTTTTACTGTATATTAGAGCATGAAAGTTATCCACCGTTGTTGTGCTTCTTCTCGAACCTAAAAAAAAATAGCAAGGAGTTCAAAAAACTGGAACCAAATTTGAAGCATATAATATCAAGTAGATAAAAAAAATGAAGATATAAACCCTTACATCTGGTGTCCAAAACTGCAATGAAGCTTGAAATATGATTTGAATGAGTTATAGAATAAGCAAAAACGAAAAACAGCTCATAAATGGTTAGCATATCAAATATGGTAAATTCCAAAAAAAAAAAAAAAAAACACTGTGGTTTGGCCGATTTTTAAAAAAACTCCTGTGGTTTGTTAATACAAAAAAAAGGAATGTGTTATACGCCGTTATCCGAAAAACGGAAAATGACTTAACACTTTTAAAAAGCTGATGTGGCACAGGGGTAAAATTGGAAAAATGAATTTTTTTTTTTTTTTTCTCTCTCCTACTTCTTTCTTCCGTCTTCCTCCTCATCCTTCTTCTTCTTCTTCTTCTTCTTTTTCCTCTCTTCTCTCCTTCCTCTTCCTTCTTCTTCCTCCTCCTTTTTTTTCTTTTATTTTTTTTAAATTCCCGATACCCCGGAAATCTGGAAATTTCCAGATTTTTGGTTCCAGAAATCTGGAAAATTTCCACATATTCGTCGGAAATCTAGAAATTTCTAAATTACTTCGGAAATTTCCAGATTTCTGGAATGGAAACATAAAAAGAAAAAAAGAAAAAGAAGAGAGGAGGAAGAAGAAGAAGAAAAAAAGGAAGAAGAAGAAGAGAAGAGGAAGAAGAAGAAGAAGAAAAAAAACGAAGAAGAGAAAAAGAAGAAAAGAAAAACCATGAAAGAAGGAGAGAGAGAAAGAAAAATAATTTATTCTCCTTATTAATGGAAGAAGAAGAAAAAAAGAAGAAATTAATGGAAGAAGAAGAAGAAGAAGTAAGAAGGAGGAGGAGAGAGAGAAAAAAAATAAAAAAATTCATTTTTCCAATTTTACCCATCATTTTCCGTTTTTCGGGTAACGGCGTATAACACAGTCCTTTTTTTGTATTAACAAACCACAAGGGGTTTTTTTTGGAAATCGGCCAAACCACATAGGTTTTTGCCCTATCAAATACTATGAGATTAACATCATCAGACGCAAAAACAATCCATATGAACCTTCAACAGAAAGCAAGAGAATCACCATGTTAACTCAATTGAACCTTTTGCTGATACATTAGTCGACACGATGTTCCCTCAAATATAACTCAACAAATGGGGTTGTCAGGAATCGAACCTTGGACCACTTGATCACAAGGGCTCTGATACCATATCATAGAACTAATTGAACTAAAAGCTCAAGCTGGTAGTTCAAGGTCTACTCCATATTAATATCTGACAATTACCAATAAATCATTACTTTCTGCAATTAATATCATAAGTATTAATATCAGACAAACATTTGCACTCACTTGTGTCATAAGTGTATGACAACTCATTAATACTTTGAGTTGCCAATTAATTTCATATATGATCATCTTTAAACATATATATGTATCCATCTTGATGATATTCTGGACATGTCATAATTGAACTGAATCAGATTCAAGTATCAAATTGAAGGCTAGATGGATTTTTTTTATTACAAGGGATAACGTACAAATTTAGCCATATGGTTATTACGGAAGAACGATTAGCATCCATGCACAAAATAGTGCAATCTTAAACCTAATGTTTATTAGTTGGTATAGTTTCAAGCTTGATTTCAATGTGATTATTGGCCTCCTAAACTTGCTTATAGTTCTATTGACTCTTTGAACTTGCTTAAAATGAACTTGCCAAATCTTCACTTGTTTTGCCACATGAATTTAGGAGGTTAATCATGTCACTTTAAGCAAGTTCAGGATAAACTATGTCTGGTCTGGAATGAGACACATTATATTCAGAATACGAAAAACTACCATATGAGGCCAATCAATTTTTTAAGCCAAATTCAAGGGCTCCTAATCTATTAAGTATTCAGAATACGAAAAACTACCATATGAGAATCAGGAGGATCATGCATATATTGACTCACCAAACTTACAGCATAAACTATGTCTGGTCTGGAATGAGACACATTAACTTCCTTACTAGCCTCTGAGCCCTTAATCTTTTATTTGGACTCATTAAAATCTGTCGCTGAGGTTTCGTAAAAAAAAAAAAAACAATAGTTCGTAACAAATTTTCGTCCATTGACTCTCCGAGCATTTTATTCTAGCTCCACCATTGAAAATAGCTTTGTATTTGTCAATCTAACCATCACAAAAAAGAGTATAACCAAGAGCTGTAAAAGAAGAAGCTTTAGCCTAAAAAATCAGCACTCATACGATGTTGAACAAATCAAAATATATAGGCTTAATAGATATCCAGCCCCCTAAACTTGTAATTTTTTTTCACCTGGCCCCCTCAACTTAGGGAGCAACCTCTCAACCCCCTTAACTCTCCAAAAACATCACATATAACCCCCTTAAACTTGCAACTTTTTTTCACATGACCCCCTCAACTTAGGGGACAACCTCTCAACCCCTTCAACTCTCTAAAAACATCACATATAGCCTCTTAACACCTACGTGGCTCTGACATGGAATGAGTTGGGATTGCACTTTAGAAAGCGTGTGAAAGTTGGCTTTAGAAACTTAAACGGTAAAAAAATCCCCTTTCTTCTTAAATCCCTAACGTTCTTCTCCTTAGAAATCATTCCTTCCTCTTTTCTGATTCCTTCGATTCACCTCTTTTCTGTCTCCGATCGGTCTCCGATTCAAGTTCAACAGTAAGTATTCATCTCCTTCATCTCCTTTATTCCTCCTCTACCTTCTTTTTATTCTTCTTCTAGTTTGCCTCTTTCTTCTTCTGAGATAATTTTTTTTTTTGTCAATTAGGTTAGGGCTTGTGTTGTTCTTAAAACCGATTTCATGGTGGGTACTCATGAATCATGTTTTTGTGGTGAATATGTTGTACTTAAGGTTTCGTGGAAACCTGCAAATCAAGGAAGAAGACTCTACGGATGCCCAAATTATGGGGTAATTTACTGGATTTACATGGAAAATTTAAGAAAAAATTGACATATGGCATTGGTGTGGTAAACAGTCAAGCGCGTTTTCTACATGGGTCAATATTTTGACCGGATATAGGGGTGTAAGGGGCTGTATGTGATGTTTTTAGAGAGTTGAAGGGGTTGAGAGGTTGTCCCCTAAGTTGAGGGGGTCAGATGAAAAAAAGTTGCAAGTTTAAGGGGTTGTATGTGATGTTTTTGGAGAGTTAAGGGGGTTGAGAGGTTGTCCCCTAAGTTGAGGGGGCCAGGTGAAAAAAAGTTACAAGTTTAGGGGGCTAGGTATATATTAAGCCAAATATATACATTAGACCTCTAAAAAAAGAGATTGGTCATTCATGAACAAATATTTTGCAGAATGATTATTCAGATTCTATGATCAAACATGAACAAAATTGAAACAAGCAGAAGAATAGAAATTCTATTTTACTTAAACTCACATAAGCAAAAAACAGAAATTCTATATCAAGACTTTTCCTTTGAATCACTTTCATAACATTTGCATGTCTCGCAAAGACTAGCTTTTCAACAGCTCCATTGGGTTTTGATGCAAATCCAGGACGAATTTACTCCAGTGGCTTCCGTTCTTCTCCTTCCTAATCAAGCAGCAAAATTTTCTACTAAAAACTTGAACCAAATTTGAAGTACAATATGTCAAGAAGCTCGGAAAAAATACGAATACATCAAAGGGGAAGACATGTAATTGGCACATTGAATAGGCGATAAAATAAGTTACACTTACTTCAAACAAACAAACAAAAAAGGGTTATAAAAGAAGCAAGCAATTTGATAACTTGAGGAAAAATCCTTGACCGGAGCACTTCTCTGTGAGGCGCCGTTGGGATCGGCCGGGGACACTCCGATGCCAAAGTCAGTAAGATGGATCAAGGAAACCAACGGAATTGACAAGAATTGTGAGAATGTGTACCTTGATAGCCTAGGGGATCGGGCTATATATAGCTGGGAAGTTGTAACCTTCAGGTAACTAGAAAGTCTCCATTAATGCTTCATTAATGGCGGTTACGAGTTATCCTTAACCTGGCGGTTTAGCTAATTAATAACTCATTAATGATCTTTTATGGCCGAGTCGGCGGCCAGCCGTTATAGAGGCGAATGGAGAGATTCGCCTTATAGGTCCGCCAGCGGATCACTTGGAGCTGATCCGTGGAGATCCGCCAGCCAGCTTCCCTTTGGGGATCACTACATGGCGTACTTTGAGGTGAATATCCCTTTTAGTCCTCAGGATAATATCTCAATGTTATCACAATTGATCATTCAAAACTGACCTTGTCAATTCCCTTTGATTTGTACAATGAAAAATAAGGAGTTTTAATCAACATCATGTGTCAGCCTATTCTGTTTAGAAATCAATAAATCAGAGTTCAAACAATGCAAACACAAAGAAAAGAAATCAGAGTTATACCTGCATTTTCTGGAGATAGATTTCAATCACAAGAAGATTCAGTATTTGAAGAAATCAAGTTTGGTAAGTTGTTTATATAGAATTAGGTTTGCCTTTTGAAATCAATTAAACCGTTTCAAAGTTTCACTCAATATGAACCAATTTCAGTTTTCTATTTTCTCAGAATCCCTACAAACCGTTTGAGTTTTCACAGTGAAAGGTGTTTAAATTCTTGAAATGCGTTTCAAATTTTATGTAATTACAGAAACGTGCCCGAGGTCACGGGTTGTTGTCATGTGACCAAGAGGTCACGGGTTTGAGTCTTAGGAGCGGCCTCTTGCCAAATAAATTGGCAGGGGAAGGCTTGTCCCCAGTACACCCCTGTGGTGGGACCCCTCCCCGGACCCTCGCTTAGTGGGGACGTGTAGTGCGACCGGACCGTCCTTTTTTTTTACAGAAACGTGCCCGGAAACATATCGTTCCAGTTTCCGGGCCTTTGGGAAACGCTGAAACGTTTGTTGAAGAACGTTTCCGTGCTTCATAGGTTTTAGGGTGAAACCAAGTTTTAAGTCATTTTTCATCACCGCAAGGGACAAGTATAAATTACAAAATTTCAAAAATACCATATGATTATATTCAATTCAAAAAATAAGAGAATGACATACTCTTTCAGGGTGAAACCCACTTATTGATTTGCAGTCAGCCAACCATTCCTTTGATATTTGGATCGTCAATGAAAATATTTGGAATGTGAGAAATCTTAGGCCAATCCTCGCCCGTGTTGTTCTTGCATCTTTCTGACAGTTGGGGACAATCATTGATAATAAAACCTTGTAACATGACAAGTTTGCCGATCCACTCTGGTATAGATGCCAAACTACCACACTGATTGATTTGCAGAGTGGTAACATATTGAAGCCCCTTTAGTAGAGAAACCAAGTTTTGCATGTTACTGAAATAAACATAACGGAGGACTTTAAGGCTTTGCCACTGCATGCCATCATCATTCTCATCACTAGATAGACTTTTGCATGAGCAATCATAAAACCAAAGATGTTGAAGAGAAGGAAGGTATTGTAGCAACTCATCCACTGGACAGTCTTCCATTTCATCGATTGAAAGCTCCTCTAATTGAGAGAGAGTAGAGAGAGGTGAAGAGGTTGAAGTTGTCACCATCTTCCGTGGTTCCATCAGGGATTTTATTTCGTGTTTCTTTAATACCAGTACTTTTGTCGTAATGCCTTGAATCATGGGTTTCCTATTCGGAGTAGTATTGGGTTTCGGATTCCTAGTTGGATTGGGATCATGGGTTCCTAGTGGGATTGAGATCATGGGTTCCTAGTGGGATTAGGATCATGGGTTCCTAGTGGGATTAGGTTAGGTTGGGTATTATAAATACCCCATTATGTAAACCTAATCATTGTAATCTGATTTTTCGCCTCCTAATAATACTATTCTCCTTCTGCCCGTGGACTAGCCAACACAACGTTGGTGAACCACGTAAATCTGTGTTTTTCGATTGCTTGTTTATTTATCTTTCATTAATTCCGCACAACAAACTGGTATCAGAGCTTTCGGTTTTCGATCAGGGTTTTGTTTTCTAGAGAGAAAGATGTCTGCAATGAACGTGAAAATCGAAAAGTTTATTGGGAGAAATAGTTTCAGTCTATGGCAGATCAAGATGCGGGCTTTGTTAAAACAACAAGGTCTGTGGACGCCGTTAAAGAAGGCAACGGGAGAAGTCACTGCTGAGATGACAATTCTGGAAGAAAAGGCACATTCGACAATTATGTTGTGCCTCGCAGATGACGTCATCACTGAGGTCTCAGACGAAGAGACTGCTGCCGGTCTATGGATGAAGTTAGAGAGCTTATACATGACGAAATCTCTAACGAACAAACTTTTTCTGAAACAACATCTGTTTGGCCTGCGAATGCAGGAAGGTACGCAACTCAGGGATCATTTAGATCAATTGAACACATTATTACTAGAATTACGTAATATTGATGTGAAGATTGAAGATGAAGATGCTGCTTTGATTCTGTTGGTGTCTTTACCGCTTTCATATGAGAATTTTGTTCAATCATTTATTGTTGGTAAAGATTTTGTGACTCTAGAAGAAGTTAGGTCATCTCTTCATAGCAGGGAGTTGCGCCATAAGGCGAGCAATACAGGTGCAGATGATCAGGCCTCTGGACTGTTTGCGAGCGGCAGTAAGGGAAAGGGAAAAGGTGGAAAGAATAAGTCTAAGAAGCCATTCTCAAAGGGTCTCAAGCCAGACGACACCTGTAATTACTGTAAGGAGAAAGGACATTGGAAAACTGATTGTCCAAAGAAGAAGAAGAAATCAGAAAATCAACCAGGTTCTGCTGTTGTAGCAGATGGCGACAGCAACTCTGAAAACGATATTGCTCTAGTTGCTGATGGACACACTCATCACTCTGATGTGTGGGTTCTTAATTCAGGAGCATCTTATCATATTTGTCCAAGGAGAGAGTGGTTTTCAACTTATAAGCAGGTAGATGGAGGTAGCATTTCAATGGCTAATAGTCATGTCTGCAAAGCAGTTGGAATAGGCTCGATCAAGTTGAGGACACATGATGGTAAGTTCTGCACGTTGAACGAAGTCAGGCATGTTCCGTTGATGACGAAGAATCTGATATCTCTGAGTCTGTTAGACAGTAGGGGTCTCAACTGGTCAGGAAAACATGGAGTTCTACATGTCTGTAAAGGTTCTGATGTGATTCTGAAAGGTGTGAAGCATGGTACTTTGTATTTCCTGCAAGGATCCACTGTTACAGGTTCAGCTAATGCTGCATCGTCAGAGATTGACCAGGAGGATATGACAAAGATATGGCATATGAGACTTGGTCATATGGGCGAAAGAGGGATGCATATTCTATCAAAGGATGATCTTCTTGATGGTCATAAGGTTAAGAGTCTAGAGCTTTGTGAACACTGTGTCTTTGGGAAACTACATCGCAGCAAGTTTTCTAAAGCTATTCACATAACAAAAGACACACTTGATTACATCCACTCTAATTATTGGGGTACATCTTGAGTTGAGTCTTTGGGAGATCACAGATATTTTATGTCTCTAATTGATGATTATTCAAGGATGACTTGGGTCATCATGATGAAGCATAAAAGTGAAGCTTTCAAGAATTTCAAGCAGTGGAAAGCATTGGTGGAAAACCAAACAGGAAAGAAGATAAAGAGGTTGCGAACTGATAATGGTCTGGAATTCTTCTCGTCTGAGTTTGATCAGTTCTGTAAGGATGAAGGGATTGCTCGGCATCACACAGTTAGGAATACATCGCAACAGAATGGTGTAGCTGAACGAATGAACCAGACATTACTGGAGAGGGTGAGGTGCATGCTCTCTAACGCTGGGTTAGATAGAAGATTCTAGGCTGAAGTGGTGAACACAACATGTTATCTGATTAACCGCGGACCACACACCGGCATACAGCTCAAGACGCCTACAGAAATGTGGTCAGGAAAGGTTGTTGATTACTCAAATTTGAAAGCTTTTGGGTGCACAGTTTACTATCATGTTAATGAGGGTAAGCTAGAGCCAAGAGCCAAGAAAGGAGTGTTCGTAGGCTATGGAGATGGAGTTAAAGGCTTCAGGATCTGGTCTCCATCAGAGAAAAGGGTCATTTTGAGCAGAAATGTAGTCTTTGATGAAAAATCTGTGCTTAGACCCATTGTGAAGCCTACAACTGCAAAAGAAACTGATAGCATTGATAAACAGGTGGAGTTTCAGGTCATACAGAGTGAGATTGGCTTGAAGGAACAAGAGTTAGAAGCAGAAATAGAGCTACCAGAGTCTACACCATCAGTTTCTCAACCATCTGAAGCTACACATCGTAGCTTAGCTCAAGATCGACCAAGGAGGGTTGGCGTTAGGCCACCTAAGAGGCATGAGGACATGGTGGGCTATGCACTACAAGTTGCTGAAGAGGTGGACACTCGTGAACCATCAACTTACCAAGAAGCTGTTTCAGGCACCGATTCTGAGAAATGGCTTGCTGTTATGGGAGATGAGATGGAATCCCTTCATAAGAATCAAACATGCGATTTAGTCATACCACCTCCAGGGAGAAAGATTATTACTTGCAAGTGGGTTCTCAAGATGAAGGTAGGGATATCATCTGCAGAGGGAGTCAAGTATAAGGCTAGAGTTGTTGCTAGAGGTTTCAATCAAAGAGAGGGAGTGGATTATAATGAGATATTCTCACCAGTAGTCAGACACACCTCTATTAGAGTGTTGCTAGCTATAGTTGCACATCAGGATTTGGAGCTTGAGCAACTTGATGTAAAGACAACCTTTCTGCATGGAGATTTGGAGGAAGAGATCTACATGACCCAACTAGATTGTTTCCAGATTCCTTGGAAGGAGAATTATGTTTGCAAGTTGAAGAAGTCCTTGTATGGACTTAAGCAGTCTCCTAGGCAGTGGTATAAGAGGTTTGACAGCTACATGATGCAGCTGGGCTACACCAGGAGCCCATATGATTGTTGTGTCTATTACAATAAATTGGAAGATGAGTCTTTTATCTATCTGGTGTTGTATGTAGATGACATATTGATAGCTGCAAGAAAGAAGCACGACATTCAGAAGTTGAAGGGTCTTCTCAGCGCAGAGTTCGAGATGAAGGATTTGGGTGCAGCTCGGAAAATTCTGGGAATAGAGATTTACAGGGACAGAAGCAAAAGGAAACTTTTTCTGTCATAGAAGGTCTATATTCAGAAGATCTTGTCAAGATTTGGCATGTCTACCGCAAAGCCCATAGATACTCCTAGTGCTGCAAGTGCACATCTATCTATAGCTTTTGCACCTAAGTCTGCTGAAGAGAAGGAGTACATGTCTCGAGTTCCCTATGTTAGTGCAGTAGGAAGCTTGATGTATGCAATGGTCTGCACTAGACCTGATCTTCCACAGTCTGTTAGTGTTGTTAGCAGGTTTATGGGTGAACCTAGCAAAGAGCATTGGCAAGCTGTGAAGAGGGTCTTCGGTACCTAAAAGGTACATCTGACGTTGGTCTCATTTATGGAGGTGATACAGAGTGTTTGGTGACAGGTTTTTCAGACTCTGATTATGTTGGAGATGTTGACAGTAGAAGATCTATGACTGGTTATGTTTTCACTCTTGGCGGTTTAGTTGTCAGTTGGAAAGCTACTTTGCAGCCTATAGTGACTTTGTCTACTACGGAAGCAGAGTATATGGCACTGACTGAAGCTGCTAAGGAGGGGATTTGGCTTAAAGGACTGGTTAGTGATCTTGGTCTACATCATGATCAGGCTACAGTGTATTGTGACAGCTTGAGTGCAATCTGTTTAGCCAAGGATCAGGTTCATCATGAGAGTACCAAGCATATAGATGTTGTTGAAACACCTTTCCAACATGATTTTGATTTGACAAAATTATTTAAGTTAATCCATGATTAAGACAATTAAATTTAAGTGCTTTGATTTAATTGTACAAATGCGTTTGTTCAATGTTGAGTATAAAAATATTTATAAGAACAGGAATCAAATTAAGACAGAACATAGTCAGCATGACAACATAGCACGGGCTGAGTAAAGAATAACTCAGTACGAAAGAAGGAAAGTCTTCTTCAGAACCGAAGCTTACAAATGAAGCTGATCACAGAAGCTGAGTGAAAAGCAACTCAGCATAAAAGAAGAGAAGTCTTCTTCGGAACTATATCTTGCAGAATGAAGCTGGCCGTGGAAGCTGAGTGAAAGGCAACTCAGTATCGGAATTGGCAACAATCAAAGACAACGGCTATCAAAGTCATGCTGAATGATTTTAAGGACATCACCACTGATCCATTTGCTAAAAGACAAGATCCGACAACTGTCTGCACCAATAATAGAAACCTCAAAATTACGCACAAAGTCAATTTCGAGATGCATGGGTCAACTGTCCGCTAGCTAAAAGACGAAACCTGTACAAGAAGACAAGCCTGGCGCCTGCGGAATTCAGACGACATGATTGGCCTGCAAATCTGAAGCTGACCAGAATAATGTCGGAAGAAAGTGCCATTTGAATCCAACGGATAATTCCGAATTCAAATGATTATGTCTTCAGACCTCAACTATAAAAGGACAAGTGCAGTTCTTGGATCCTTTGCCGAAATACAAGAGAAAAAGCATACACATACAAAGCATATCAAAACAAGAAAAAGATCTTACACCAAATTTCTATCTCTGTGTAAAAGCTAGTTTGATTTTGTAATCATCTAAAGTGTTCTTTGTCTGAAAAAGAACAAGTTTGTATCAATTGTAAAATTGAGAGAGTGGTGCTGAGTACTCGGTTTTAAGTACTCAATGGTAGAGAAATCTAGGTGTTCAGTTATAGCACTTAGTAGGAGTTGAGTAGACGAATAGAGGACGGTACTCTTGCATATTCAACTGCCTTGTAAACGGTTTGTGCTCTACCTTTAAAGAGCTCAGTATTGGATTGAAAAAGCCCAGAGGGATTCTGGGGACTGGACGTAGGCGGAGAGGCCGAACCAGGATAAGTCGTGCCGAGTAATTTCTAACTCTTTCTCTCAATATATATCTGTATGTGTTGCCTGCTATTTTACTCAGTATATAAATTGCTTAAACTGACACTGAGTAAATCAGAGTGTTGAGTTGGAAGCTGACCACAAAAGTGTCATTTCCCAACTCGCAAGTAAAACAGTTCTAGTCAGTATCTGACTAAAGCCGTCTTACGCCTCATTCGGCCGTGCTGACCAAAACTGAGTTGTGAAACTCAAAGAATTAGATTAAGTTAGCACAATTAAAACGAAAAAGTTATATTAGTTCCTAACCCCCCTGGAACTAATCACACAGGACCAACAAGTGGTATCAGAGCCTAATAGCTCACTACTCAAAGATATAACTATCTTGAGCTGATCCCGATAAATGGCTGAGAACAGCACTCGTTTCCTTCCAAGGAACCAAACAACACAGATACTCCCTGAAGGATTATCAATTAGTCGGCCTCCCCTATTCTTTGGATCTAATTATACATTCTGGAAGAATAGGATGAAGAACTTTATTCAAGCCACAAACATGAGTGCATGGCTTGCAATAGTTCAAGGCCCATATGTGCCTTATAAAAATGTTAACAATGAGAAAGTTGTTAAGAGTGAAACTGAGTGGTCAGAAGATGACCTTAAGAAATTACAAAATAACGCTTCGGCTATCAATATGCTTCACTGTGCTCTAGATGTTGTAGAGTACAATAAGATTTCAGGTTGCGAGTCAGCACAAGAGATATGGAAGAAGCTGGAGGTGACCTATGAAGGCACGAGCAAGGTCAAGGAATCTAAGGTAAACCAGCACATGAGACTCTACGAGCTGTTCGAGATGAACGAAAACGAAGAAATCTCGGAGATGAACTCAAGATTCACAAATATCATAAATGAGCTCAAGAGGCTCAGGAAGAATTTCACTAAAGAGGAACAGGTGAAGAAAATCTTGAGAAGTCTACCCAAGAGCTGGCAAGCTAAGAAAACGGCTGTGGAGGAAGCCCAAGACTTGACCATGTATAAGTATGACGAGCTGATCGGATCTCTGCTGACTCATGAGATCTCTATGAAAAACTTCGAAGCAAAAGAAAAGTCAGAGGACAAGAAGCAGAAATCTCTTGTCATAAAAGCTGACTCAACCGAAGCTGACTCATCAGATGATGAGGAGATGGGCATGTTTACAAGAAAAATGAAGAAGTTGTTCATAAAGAACGACAGGAACAGCAAGAGGCCATACAAAAGAAGCGATAGGTACAAGGCTGAGTCCAATGACAACAGATATAAAAAGGACAGCTCCAAGCCTGTCACATGCTTCGAGTGCCATCAAACTGGCCACATTAAGTCAAGCTGTCCTAACTTAAAGAAAGAAAAGAAGGGAAGCAAAAAGGCAATGGTGGCCACATGGAGTGACAGCGATGAGTCAACATCATCTGAAGCCGATGCCACCGAGTCAGCAAACATGTGCTTCATGGCCGATGCTGCTGCTGACCACACTCAATCTGAGCAAGCTGACCTCTCAGAAGATTCTTAACATGAGGAACACTCCAATGAGGTAACATCTTTACTCTTGCTTAGAAATGAAATGGTCAACGCCCTGAGTGATCTATATACACTAACTAAAAAGTGTAACAAGAAAATAAAAGCACTCAGCAGACGATGTGACGAGATTGAAGAGGTCAAACTGAGTGACATTCGATATCTTCTCCAAGACAACTCAACTTTGCATAACAACATGGAAATTATGCACAAGTTTGTCTCGGAAGTCCAATCAGATTCAAAGAAACTGAGAAAGGATGTCACAACCCTACAGAACCAAATAAAAGGTTCAACTAAAAATAAATCTCACGATGTGTACTCAGGTACTGATCAGCATAGACAGTTCACTCAGTGTGACTGTTGTGGGAAAAGAGGACACATAATTGATGTGTGTTGGTATACTAAGCGGAAGGTCCAATGTGACTTCTGCGGAAAGAAATGCCATACCACTAAGGTATGCTGGCATGCTCAGCACAATGGTGCTGACCATACTCAACATTACCCTAAAAGGGTAACTCATTGTGACTTCTGTGGTAAAAACGGCCACACTATAAATATATGTCGTTACAAAGCTAAAATTGATATTTTACCTGCCTATGCTAACAAACGAGGACCCAAAAGAAATTGGGTACCTAAAAATGAATAGTTCAAATTGCAGATGAGCCTGAGATGCGCAGAGAAATCCAAGCTGTGGTACATTGACAGCGCATGCTCGAGGCATATGACTGGTGATGAAACTCAATTCATCACACTTGAACGTAAACGAGGTGGAAACGTAAGCTTTGGAGACAATAAAAAGGGTAAGATAGTAGGTTCAGGTACTATCGGAGGTAACCCCGCTATTGAGTCAGTCTCCTTAGTTAAGGGTCTCAAATATAACCTATTGAGCATAGCTCAGCTGTGTGACAGTGGTAGACAGGTTATATTTGATGCTACTCAGTGTCGGATACTTGAGGGAAAAACAAATAATTTGATTTTAACTGCCCGTCGTGTTGACAGTGTATATATATTGTGTTTAGAAAAACAGTTTTCCAAAAATATATGCTTAGTATCTAAAGAGGATAACTCCTGGCTATGGCATAGGAGACTTGGTCATATAAGCATGTACCTCCTTGCCAAATTAGGTAGAAAGCAACTAGTTGAGGGATTGCCCAAATTGAAATTTGAAAAATATCAATTATGTAATGCTTGTCAGCAAGGCAAACAAACGAAAAAGTCTTTTCAAAGTAAAAACATTGTCTCAACCAAGAGACCATAGGAATTACTACATTTGGACCTTTTCGGACCTGTCCAGCCACTCAGCTTGGGCGGTAAGAAATTTTCCTTAGTCATTGTAGACGATTTCTCTCGGTATACTTGGATCATCTTGCTGAGTAGCAAGGATGAAACATTTGAGATGTTCACAACATTGATTAAAAAGCTTGAAAATGACAAAGACCTAAGAGTAGCTCATATTAGAAGTGATAATGGAGGAGAATTCAAAAACCAACAGTTTGATGAATTTTGTGAAGTCAGTGGCATTGACCATAACTTTTCTGCTCCTAGGACGCCTCAACAAAATGGGGTTGTTGAAAGGAAGAACAGAACAATAGTCGAAATTGCTAGGACAATGCTGAGCGAAAATAGGCTTCCAAAGTATTTCTGGGGTGAAGCTGTCCACACAGCATGTTATATCCTGAATAGGGCTTTAGTTAGACCTATACTTAAGAAAACTCCTTATGAACTTTGGAAAGGACGAAAGCCCGATATTGGCTACTTTCGTGCCTTTGGGTGTAAATGTTTTATACTCAACACAAAAGATAACCTTGCTAAATTTGATGCTAAAGCTGACAAAGTGATCTCTTTAGGGTACTCAACTAACAGTAAAGCATATATGGTGTATAATAAACGAACTCAAGTTGTAGAAGAGTGTGTCCATATCGAGTTCGATGAAACTGACCCTGCAGGAAAGACAGCTCAATCTGCCGAAGATGAACCAAGCTCAGCTTCTGCTGACCAAATTGGAGTCGCTGAGTCATCAGTACAAGGGCTGACCAAAGGTAAACACGAAACCGAAATTACCTTTGCTGACCAAACTACTCCTGCAGATATTGTAGAAACACATATTCCAGACAACTCAACATTACCTAAAGAGATAAAAATTCCAAGAGGACATTCGGAGAAGTCCATTCTTGATGCTGCTGACAACAAGCTGATGACAAGAGATCAGCTTAAAAAGTATCTCAGCAATGTTGCATTCATCTCAGTTCATGAGCCAAAGAGTTTCGCTCATGCTGAGCACGACGAACACTGGATCAATGCTATGCAAGAGGAGCTTGATCGGTTCAAAAGAAATGAGGTATGAGATTTAGTACCAAAACCTAGGAACCAAAAGACCATAGGAACTAAGTGGGTCTTTAGGAATAAACTAGATGAGCAAGGCAACGTAGTCAGAAACAAAGCCCGGCTTGTAGCCCAAGGCTATAGTCAGCAAGAGGGCATTGACTATGGTGAGACCTTTGCACCCGCAGCTAGGTTAGAGGCTATACGTATTTTATATGCTTATGCTAGTTACATGAATTTCAAACTATATCAAATGGATGTCAATAGTGCATTTCTTAATGGCTTTATAAACGAAGAGGTATATGTTAGTCAGCCTCCAGGGTTTGAAGATCCAAAACTTCCAAACCACGTTTATAAACTCAAGAAGGCCCTATATGGCCTAAAGCAAGCTCCAAGAGCTTGGTATGAGAGGTTGACCAATTTCATGCTGACCAGGAACTATGTCAGATGCAAAGCTGACACAACCTTGTTCATTAAGAAAAAGGGTAAAAATACCCTCCTCGCACAAATTTACGTAGATGATATAATCTTTGGTGCTACTGAGGAATCTATGTGCAAAGAATTTAGTAAACAGATGCAAACTGAGTTCGAGATGTCTATGATGGGCGAACTCAACTTATTCCTTGGACTTCAAATCATGCAAGGGAAGAATGGCATCTTTATTAGCCAGTCTAAGTACGCCAAAGAAATGTTAAAGAAGTTTGATATGGAAGAATGTAAGCCCATATCAACCCCAATGGGTACTGATACTGTCCTTTGTGCTGACGAGAAAGGTAAGTCAGTAGACAGCAAGTTATATCGAGGTATGATTGGCTCTCTACTCTATCTTACTGCTAGTAGACCTGATATTCAGTACTCAATATGCTATTGCGCTAGATATCAAGCTGACCCCAGAGAATCACACCTTATAGCTGTAAAAAGAATTTTTAGATATTTGCAGAGCTCAGTTAATGCAGGTTTTATGGTATCCTAACTCAAATGACTTCACACTCATTGGATACACTGATACTGACTATGGACGGGACAAGCTAGAGCGTAAGAGCACTTCTGGAGGATGTCACTTCCTTGGAAGCTGTCTAGTGTCTTGGTTAAGCAAGAAGCAGTCATCAGTTGCCCTGTCTACAACTGGAGCTGAGTACATTGTTGCTGGAAGCTATGTGGCCCAAGTCCTATGGATTAAGCAACAGCTTGAGGATTACGGAGTTAAAACAGAAACAATTGAAGTCAAATGCGATAACAAGAGCGCTATTGACCTATCTAAGAATCCAATCCAACATAGCAGGATGAAGCATGTCAGCATAAGGCATCACTTCATCAGAGATCATGTACTCAAAGGTGAGATCAAGCTGACCTACGTACCAACAGATGAACAGCTTGCGGATATCTTCATTAAGCCTTTGGCTCGTGAGCAATTCAGCATACTCAGGGAAGCTATTGGTATGTGTAATCCCATTCAATAAATCCTTGATCAATATTGACTGATTATACTATATGCTGAGTAGCTATTGCATGCTAAGTAACTTACTCAAACTGAGCTAATATGAATATCATAAAATCACTTTATGCTGACTAGACATACATGCTAAGTGATTACTATAGGCTGAGTTACTTTGTATGAAAATTTCCTCTACGTAAAACTGAGCACTTAGTATCTCAAACGTTTAGAATTCTAAATGCCGAGTAACATTCACTTGGACATTAAATAGCACACACGCATTAAATAGCCACCTAGGATGACGTAAGCGCAATAATTAGAAAACAACTGCGTCGAACTTGTCATAAAAGCTAGATTATTATCGTTTGATCATCTCGAGGTAAAACGGCTACTCCAACGTTCTAGATCAACTCGACCCTCTATAAATAGTGGACGAATTCCCACTCACATCTCTTTACACTTTGAAATCTCTAGCAAATTGATTTCTATCTAAATCCCCAATCTTCAAATACTCTCAAAGAATCCCTAAAAATCATGTCGGATTCCCAAAACATCTCCGGAGCTGATTATGACGGCAATCACTCCGATGAAAACCCTCCATCTCCTGCTCAGCAGGAATACGTCGAAACTCCCACCAAGTCTTAAAGACAATGTCAGCATGACCAAACTCCGAGCAAGAGCCCCCAAGCTGACCTCGCAACCTCTTTGAAAAGGAAGAAGAAGAAGGAAAAGAAAGAACCAGAAAGAACCTATTCTCCAGTTTTCGGCAGCATTAGGGGATGGAAAATTGATCTCTCCCGTTGGTTCTCTAAAGGGTTTGTCGAGGCTGAAAAGCCCTTCTGCGAATGGATCTCTAAGAATGGCTGGACTGGGTTGTTCTCTATCCGTGAAGCCACCTATCCTGAGTTATTAAGGGAATTCTATGCCAACTTACGAACGGCTGACGATGACAGTGACTACATGGTCACTGAGGTCAAGGGGAAGAGGATCTTTATTAACCCTCCTTATCTCGCTACACTACTAAATCTAAAGAACGAAGGAGCCGAACTCAGAACCACAAACGATTCCACCAAAATTGACTATACCGTGGAGTTCTGTAAACCGAAAGATCACAAGGGAGAAATAGCCAGTACGTGTATGGGTCAAAATCAAAAGATGGCTCACTACATTCTGACCAACTTCATCTATCCCAAGATCAATGCTCAATCTTCTGCATCTAACTTCGAGCAGTGCTTCATATGGCATATGCTGACCTACCAGCCACTCAACATGCCTGTATTCCTTATCGACGGATTTAAGCGGAGCACAAGGACACTCAGGTTGGGGTCCCTTATTACAAAGATCCTTCAAGATCACCAAGTGAGCTTAGCAGAAGAAATTCAAGTTTGGGGTATGGAGACTTCTGCAGGTATTCTATTCGGCTTGGCTTATGACCAACCAATTGTACCAAGGAAAGGAAAAGGAGCGGCGGTTGAAGAAGCATAAGCTATGCTGACCAAGAAGGGAAAGAAGGTTGTGGAACAACCTCGTACTGACCGCACCAGGAAAGATAAAAAGCGGAAAACTGACCAAGCCGCTAAAGACATCAATACTGCCCCGAAGAAAATTTGGATTGTATCTAGCGTGAAGAAGGCTGCTGTTGAGCAAGCCAAGTTAGCAGGAAAAAGGCCAGTTGAGCCTGAGGAAGTCAAAAGTGAGGAAATTCCAGAAACACCTTTGAGGAAGAAGAAGAAAGTGTCTGGTCTAACCCCGATCGATGCCCTGCCTCTTGATTGTGTAATCTCTGGAGATTCACACTTTGTGAGAAGTCAAGAGATTGATCTTGAGAAAACACCCTCTGAACAGGAAGAAGAATTGGGAGATTTTGGAGGACAGCTTGGTGCTGAGAAAACAGTGAGTGTTGATGATGAGCAAGCTAAGGATGTTGCTGCTGGGCAGACCAAGTCAGTTGATGTTGAGCTAATTGATCCACAAGCTGACCCAACTGTGAGTGTTCAAACTATGAGAAGCCTTAATGCTGCCCTAGAGCTCAATTCGTCATCTGAGTCTCTTGACTCAATTGCTGGTCACCTCCAACCAGAACGGTCAATTCTGAAAAGCGTTTTAAACGCAAAGCTTACAAGTCCAACTCCCTAGACCTATTGGCTGATTCTCCACTTAGAGAACCAATTATTGACCTAACTGGACTTCAGTACGAATTCTTCTCCTCCGTCATAAAGCCAACTCCGGATCAATTCACACAAAAGCAAGTCTCTGTTACTCATACTGAGGAACAAGCCAAGACCCCTGAAAATCCAATCCCTGCCGAGCAAGAGCTCGAAGTCCAAGCTGATGGAGAGCGAGACAAGGGAAAAGGCAAAGTTAATCCTACCCACCAAGCCCAAGTCAACAGAAAGAAATAGACTAGTCATTTGTTGAAACACCTTTCCACATGATTTTGATTTGACAAAATTATTAAGTAATGATAAAAATATTCTAACACATTAAATTTAAAATGCTTTGATTTATTACACTAATGTGTTTGTTCAATGTTGAGTTTAATTGTTTATAAGACATTAAGATTAAAAAGCCCAAAGGCCCATATAGTGGAAGTCAAGCCCAAGTCAACACATCAAGACCATTCGGCCCAAGAGTCCAAAACGAAGCTGTATCAAGTAAAACGACGACTCAGCGAAAGAAGGATCGAGAAGCCTTCGAAGCAAAAGCTTCAAGTGGAAGCTGCTGAGTTGGACGACAATGCAGTCTGGATAGCGGAAGACAACGATCAACTTCTAGACAAAGTATTTCTACTTTGGGAAAAGTTCAGAATGCGCAGGAAGCTATCTCGTGGACTTTTCCTTAAATGTCGAAACATTCTGCCGAGGACTGACGAAGACAGAAGATGCCAGAATCCTATTGGCCAACGATGCTGAGCACGCCCAGAGTGACAACGATAGGAAGCCGTTTCCCTCCAACGGTTATTTCGAAATAACCAGGTGCCTCAAGTGTCACTATATAAAGGCCATCCATTTGCTTCAATCGATGCAGATCTTCAATTAGTCGAAACGCTGACCAAATTCATACTTGAAGTTTCTGTGAGAAAAGCAAAGCAAATACCTTACACCAATTTCTATATTATTGTGTAAAAGTCTAGAGTGATTTTCAATCATCTAAAGTGTCTTGGCAATTGTTGTTTAGGGCAAACACTTTATCATTTCTAGAAGAATAGAAAGGAGAGGCTGAGTACTCGGTTATAGTACTCAGCGGTAGATATAGGAGTGAGTAGAGGTATAGAGGAAGGTACTCTTGTTATACTCAGCTTCTATCTGTAAAAGGTTTCGTGCTCTACCTTTAAAGAGCTCAGTAGAGAATTCAAAAAGCTCGGAACGAGTTCCGGGGACTGGATGTAGGCGGAGAGGCCGAACCAGGATAAGTCTGCTGAGTAATATCTTTCTAACCCTTAAACTCCTTTAATATATATATTGCTTGCTATAAAACTGACTAAGTAAAGAACTCACGATGAGTTAAGTTTACTAAGAAGCTGAGTTCAGGAATAGACTCTAAGGGCTATTTCCTGACTCAAGTAAAGAAGCAGACTTAGTCACAAGTTGACTAAGCTTGTGTCTTGAAACTACTTAGTGACGCTGTGTAAACCTTTTCATAAGAAAAGAAGTCAGCCTTAACGGACAAAATTTTAAATAGTTCCTATCCCCCCCTTGGAACTAACTTGTCACGTTATAAGGGACCAACAAGTGGTATCAGAGCTAACTTAAGCTCACTGTGCAAGGTTTAACTACCTTGAGCTGATCCCCACTATGGCTGAGAACAGCACTCGGTTTCTCCTAGGAAATCTGACAACTCAGATTTTACCTGAGGGTCTGTCCATAACTCGGCCTCCTCTATTCTTCGGGTCTAACTATACCTTTTGGAAGAATATAATGAAAAATTTCATTCAGGCAACAAATATGAGTGCATGGCTATCTATAGTCCAAGGCCCATTTGGTCCTGTTGAAACTATTGATGGCCAAACGGTTGTCAAAGCTGAGACTAGATGGACAGAGGATGATCTCAAGAAGCTACAAAATCATGCTTCGGCTATAAACATGCTTCACTGTGCTTTAGATGCTGCAGAATACAATAAGATTTCAGGTTGTGAGTCAGCGCATGAGATTTGGAAGAAGCTAGAGGTCACCTATGAAGGAACCAACAAGGTGAAGGAATCCAAGGTCAATCAGCATATGAGGTTGTACGAGCTGTTTGAGATGAATTATGATGAAGGAATCTCTGACATGAACGCAAGGTTCACAAACATAATCAACGAGCTCAAGAGACTTGGAAAGATCTTCACTGAGGAAGAGCAAGTCAAGAAGATTCTTAGGAGTCTTCCTAAAAGCTGGCAAGCAAAGAAAACTGCTGTTGAGGAAGCTCAAGACTTAACCACCTACAAGTATGATGAACTCATTGGCTCGCTGCTGACCCACGAGATATCAATGAAGAACTTCAAGGTGAAGGAAAAGTCTGAAGACAAGAAGCAAAAGTCTTTTGTCATGAAAGCTGGCTCCACTGATGAGAGCTCAACAGACGATGAAGAAATGGCTATATTCACTAGAAAGATGAAAAGGCTGTTCAGAAAGAATAACAAATATTCTAAGAAGCCTTACAAGAAGTTTGATAAGTACAAAGTTGAGTCCAGCGACAGCAAGTACAAGAAGGACATCTCAAAGCCCATTACATGCTTTGAATGTCATCAAACTGGCCATATCAAGTCAAGCTGTCCCACGCTGAGGAAAGAAAGAAAGAACAGCAAGAAGGCAATGGTGGCAACTTGGAGCGACAGTGATGAGTCTTCATCATCAGAAGCTGATGCCACTGAGTCAGCAAAGATTTGTTTCATGGCTGACGAACTTGCTGAGCCATGTGTTTCTGAGCATGCTGACCCCTCCATTGCATCTGACGATGAGGAACACTCAACTGAGGTATTATCACTACCCTTGCTCAGAAATGAAATGGTTAATGCCCTGAGTGACCTCTACACACTTGTCAAAAATTGTAATAAAAAGGTTAGAGCACTTAGGAGGCGATGTGACGAGGTTGAGGAGGTCAAACTGAGTGACCTTCGATATATTCTCCAGGACACCTCAATTTTGCATAGTAGTGTAGAAATTATGCAAAAGTTTATCTCTGAGGTCCAATCAGATTCTAAGAAACTGAGAAAGGATGTCACATCAATTCAGAACCAACTTAAGGTTCCGAATAAAAGAAATATTCCTCTGAACACTGAGTACCAAAGTACTAGTCAGCAGAGATGGAATCCTCAGCGGAATATCCAGTGTGACTTCTGTGGAAAGAAAGGACACACCACAAAGGTGTGCTGGCACGCTCAGCACTGGGGTGCTGACCAGTCAGTGAGACATCCTAGATGGAAAGTCAGCTGTGACTTCTATGGAAAAAATGGACACACTTTCCAAGTATGTCGTCATAAAATGAAATATGATGCTTTACCTGTTGAACCTAATAAGCAAGGACCCAAAAAGAATTGGGTACCTAAAAGCAACTAGCTATATTGCAGGTAAGCCTGAGGTGTGCTGAGAAGTCAAAGATGTGGTACATTGACAGCGCATGCTCGAGGCATATGACTGGTGATGAAACTCAGTTCATCACGTTTGTGCGTAAACGAGGAGGAAGTGTAAGTTTTGGAGACAACAATAAGGGTAAGATAGTAGGGTCGGGAACCATTGGTGGTAATCCTACAATTGAGTCAGTCTCCCTAGTCAGCGGACTCAAATATAACTTACTCAGCTATGTGACAATGGGAGAAAAGTTATATTTGATGATACTTGATGTAAAATATTCGAGGGTAAAACAAATGAGTTAATTTTAACTGCCCCTCGTATTGATAATGTCTTTATGCTGAACTTAGAAAATAAGTTTTCAAAAATTGTATGCTTAGTGTCGAAGGAAGAAAATTCCTGGCTATGGCACAGGAGACTTGGTCATGTAAGCATGGACCTCCTGGCCAAATTAGCAAGAAAGCAATTGGTTGAGGGACTGCCAGAACTTAAGTTTGAAAAAGATCAATTATGCCACACTTGCCAAGCTGGAAAACAAACCAAACAATCTTTTCATAGTAAAAACATTGTCTCAACTAAGCGTCCATTAGAGTTACTACACTTGGATCTCTTCGGTCCAGTCCAGCCGCTGAGCTTGGGTGGAAGAAGATTTTCCTTGGTCATTGTAGATGACTTTTCTCGGTACACTTGGATCATCTTGCTGAGTTGCAAGGATGAAACCTTTGAGATGTTTTCAAATTTAGTAAGAAAACTTGAAAATGATAAAGATCTTAAGTTAGCTCACATCCGAAGTGATAATGGTGGAGAATTCAAGAACCAACAGTTTGTTGAATTCTGTGAAACCAACGGCATTGACCATAATTTTTCTGCTCCTAGAACGCCTCAACAAAATGGGGTTGTTGAAAGGAAAAACAAAACCTTGGTTGAAATAGCCAGGACAACGTTGAGTGAGCATAGGCTTCCAAAGTACTTTTGGGGAGAAGCTGTTAACACAGCGTGCTACATTCTTAACAGGGCTCTAGTTAGACCTATACTAAAGAAGACCCCCTACGAACTTTGGAAAGGACGAAAGCCCAACATTGGATACTTTCGTGCCTTTGGTTGTAAATGCTTTATCTTGAATACTAAAGACAGCCTAGCTAAGTTTGACTCTAAAGCTGATGAAGCTATCTTTTTAGGCTACTCAACAAACAGCAAAGCATACAGAGTTTTCAATACACGAACTCAGGTCTTAGAAGAGTCATTACACATTGAGTTCGATGAAACTAACCCTGCAGGAAGAGACATGCAGCTGACTGAGGATGATCCACACTCAGCTCCCGCTGACCAAGAAACAGCCGCTGAGTCATTGCCTCAAGGGCTGACCAAAGGTAAAAGTGAAACTCAAATTACTTTCACTGACCAATCTACATCTGTAGAGATTGTTGAAACACAACCAGCACAAGACATCAATCTACCAAAGGAGATTAGGATACCAAGAGGTCACTCAGAGAGTGCCATTCTTGATGCCGCTGAGAACACCCTGATGACGAGGAATCAACTCAGGAGATACCTCAGCAACGTAGCATTCGTCTCAATCCAGGAACCAAAGAATTTTGCCGAAGCTGAGTATGATGAATTCTGGATGAATGCAATGCAAGAAGAACTTGATCAGTTCAGACGAAATGAAGTATGGGATCTAGTGCCAAAACCAAGAAGCCAGAAGACCATAGGAACAAGATGGGTCTTCCGCAACAAGCTGGATGAACAAGGGAACGTGGTCAGAAACAAAGCAAGACTTGTAGCTCAGGGCTACAGTCAGCAAAAAGGTATTGACTACGGTGAGACCTTTTCCCCAGTGGCAAGGCTAGAGGCTATTAGAATTTTATATGCATATGCAAGCTATATGAACTTTAAATTGTTTCAAATGGATGTTAAGAGTGCATTCCTTAATGGAGTTATAAACGAGGAAGTTTATGTTAATCAGCCCCTAGGGTTTGAGGATCCTAAATTCCCAAACCACGTTTATAAACTCAAAAAGGCTCTGTATGGTCTCAAGCAAGCACCACGTGCTTGGTATGAGAGGCTGACCAGTTTCCTGTTGACTAGAAATTATGTCAGAGGTAAAGCTGATACAACCTTGTTCATTAAGAGAAAGGGTAAAGATACCCTGCTGGCTCAAATATATGTTGATGACATTATTTTTGGTGCCACTAACGAGTCAATGTGCAAGGAATTTAGTAAGCAGATGCAGACTGAGTTTGAAATGTCAATGATGGGAGAACTCAATTTCTTCCTTGGACTTCAAATCAAACAAGGGAAAAATGGCATCTTCATCAGTCAAACTAAGTACGCTAAGGAGATATTGAAGAAGTATGAACTTGAGAATTGTAAGTCAATATCTACTCCAATGGGCACTGACACTGTCCTCTGCGCTGATGAGAATGGTAAGTCAGTAGACAACAGATTGTACCAAGGTATGATTGGTTCTCTACTTTACTTAACTGCTAGTAGGCCGGACATTCAGTTCTCGGTATGTTATTGTGCTAGATATCAATCTAACCCTAAGGAATCTCATTACATAGCTGTAAAAAGAATCCTTAGATATTTGCAAGGCTCAGTGAATGCAGGTTTATGGTATCCCAACACTCATGATTTCACACTCATTGGATACACTGACGCTGACTACGGACGAGACAAGCTTGAACGAAAAAGCACCTCAGGAGGATGCCACTTCCTTGGGAGCTGTCTTGTGTCCTGGTTCAGTAAGAAGCAGGCGTCAGTAGCCCTGTCAACCACTGAAGCTGAGTACGTTGCTGCTGGAAGCTGTGTTGCTCAAGTCCTATGGATTAAGCAACAGCTTGAAGATTATGGCGTTCGGACCAAAACAATTGAAGTCAAATGTGACAACAAAAGTGCCATTGACTTATCAAAGAACCCAATCCAGCACAGCAGGATGAAGCATGTCAGCATAAGACATCACTTCATTAGAGATCACGTACTCAAGGGAGAGATCAAGCTGACCTATGTCCCAACGGATGAGCAGCTTGCTGATATCTTCACAAAGCCACTGGCTCGTGAGCAATTCAACATACTTATTTGCAAAGAAACCTTTCTTACCTGTTGAGAGTAGAAGTACAGAACTGCTTGGTTTAATTCACTCTGATTTGACTGATTTTAAAAACTCTGTTAAGGTGGCAAAAGATATTACATTACTTTTGTTGATGACTTCTCTAGATATACCAAAGTATATTTATTAAAATCAAAAGATGAGGCTGAGCATATGTTTATTAAATTTAAATCAGAGGTAGAGAATCAATTAGACAAGAAAATAAAAAGGCTCAGGTCTGATAGGGGAGGAGAGTATGGAACCTTTTTCCTTAAGTCCTTTTGTGAGAATAATGGGATTGTACGTGAGACTAGTGCGCCGTATACACCTTAACAAAACGGTATAGCTGAAAGGAAAAATAGAACTCTCAAAGAGATGATGAATGCCATGTTAATTAGTTCTGGGTTATCTGATAACATGTGGGGGGAAGCTGTCTTATCTGCATATTATATTCTGAATATGGTTCCTCATAAAAAATTAGATAAAACTCCTTATGAATTGTGGAAGGGGTTTGCACCCAATTTGAATTTTTTGAGAGTTTGGGGTTGTTTTGCTAAAGTTGCTTTTCCATCCTTTAAAAAACCAAACATAGGACCCAAGAAGCCATTGGTATGTTTAATCCTCTTCAATAAATTCCAAGTATAGTGTGCATGCTGAGTGAATTACCATGCTGAGTGATTTATGCTAAATCAATTACTATCACATGCTGAGTAGATTTACATGCTGAGTGTTTATCTTAAGCTGAGCAACTAAGCATAAGAATTATTCCTTTGCTTAAACAACTGTCTACTCAGAATCTTAAACGTTTGAGATCCTTAACACTGAGTAAAGATCCGTTGCAAACTTTAATGCAAAGCACGCGAATTAAATAGCCACCTAGGATGACGTATGCGCTATAATTAGAAAACACACACGTCGTATGTGTCATAAATGCTAGAATCTTTGTCGATTGAGAATCTCGAGGTCAAATTGACAACCCAACACTTTAGATCAACTCAATACCTCTATAAATTGTGGAGGGATTCCCACTTTTATCTCTTTACGCTTAGAAAACTTTGGCATTCCAATTACTCTCCCTAAAAAAAATCCCAAACTTCCCAAAACTTCTCTGAGAATATGACGAACGTTTCTCTGAACATCTCCGGTGCTGGTTTACCCGACAACCGCTCCGATAAAAACCCCAAATCTTCTACCCAGCGTGACCACGCTAAGGTCACAATGCCGAGCAAGAAAGCTCAAGCTGTCCAAGCCACCTCTTCGAAGGGAAAACAACAACAAAAGGACAAGGGCAAGAAAGTTGTGGAACGCACCTACTCTCAGGTTTTCGAGAGTGTGAAGGGGTGTAAGATTGATCACTCGTGATGGTTTTCAAGGGGATTCGTGGACACCGAGCAACCCTTTTATGAGTGGATCAAGAATAATGGTTGGACCGAGCTGTTCTTAATTCGTGATGCTACTTACCCTGAGCTGGTAAGAGAATTCTATGCCAACCTAAAGGTCGTCGATGATAACCGGAACTACCTGGCTACGAATGTTCGAGGGAAGGACATCTTCATCAACCCTGCGTATCTTGCCTCACTGTTCAAACTGAAAAACGAAGGAGCTATACTTCGTAAATCAGGTGACCAAGATAAAACCAACTACGTTCAAACCTTCTGTAAACCTGCTGGTCATGCAGGTGAAATCTCGAGTACCTCCATGGGTCAGCATCAAAAGATGGCCCATTACATACTGACCAATTTCCTTTTCCCTAAAATCAACTGCACCAACTCAGCAACCAATTTTGAGCAGTGTTTTATATGGAACATGCTGACCTACACGCTGATAAACATGCCCATCTTCATAATCGGTGGGTTTCTACGAAGTACAGGAACCCTTAGGCTAGGCTCCTTCATCACCCGAATCCTCAAGGATCACAATGTGGACATTATTTCGGACATCCACACTTAGGGAACCGAGATTACAGCTGCTACCCTATTCGGTTTGGCATATGATCAACCAATTGTGCCGAAGAAAGGAAAAGGGGAAGCTATCCAGAACGCTGAGGGGGCGGTAACTCGAAAAGGAAGAACGCAAAGAAAGAGGAAAGTTGTGCAAAGCACCTCTAAAGGAGCTGCCTCTACACCAAAGAAGCTCAAATTTGTATGCGGAGGAACTAAGCCTCAAATTCAGCAAGGTCAGGGTGGATCTAGGTCAGCTGAGAAAAGATATAGGCAAGCTGAGCCTGAGGCAGAAGAAAGAGAGGTTGATGAGCAACCATTAAGGAAGAAGAAGAAGCTCAATTTTGAGTTAAGACCTATCGATGCACTTCCGACTGATGTCGTCGTTCTTCCTAACTCACATTATGCACAGAGTCAAGGCATTGACGCTGAGCAATAGTTTGATGACCAGGAAGAACAAGACCTATTGGACGGTCAGTTTGAAGAAGAAGAAGAACTGGGTGAAGAGTTTGAGGAAGAAGATCGGGATGATCAGTATGATGAAGAAGAAAGTGGTCAGGATGACACTGAGGAAACAGCAGATGATGAGCACCTTGAACCAATCAACACTGAGTTGGTTGACGAAGAAGAAACTGAGCAAACAGCAAATGCTCCCGCTGTTCAAAGGGAACCTTCACCTACTGACTCTATTGAGTCTATTCCTGCTGACCCCACTCCTCCAAAGCTAAAGAGACTGAGAAAGAAGAAGGCATATCGAGCAGTCGTCATTGACCTTATGGGTGACTCACCGCTGAGGGATGAGATCTCTGACCTTACAGATGTACATCTTAGGTTCTTCTCCAACCCTCCTGAGTCTCAACCAGAGCAACAAGAAAATCAAGCCTCTGTTTCTCAGCCAAAGGAACATGCCGACTTAACCACTTCCCCAAACCAAAGTAATGCCGAGCAAGTGCTTGAAGATTCCGCTCCTCAACACATTGAGCAAGCTAAGGAATTACTTGCTCAGGTGAACACTGAACTTCCTCAACTTCCAACACCTATTCAGCTTCAACCTGATCCTGAGCAAGTAACACTTTCTGCCGATCCTCCTCTTCCACAACTCCACGTGCAGAATACAATCCAGTCAGCTTCTACTGGAAATCCTAATTCAAGGCCAGCCGCTGATAATGCTGGGCCTTCTAATGATGAGCAGAACCAAACACCGCCTTCATTCGGTTCTACTCCTCCTCCAGCATCTGGGCCAACAAATGATGGATCCTTTAGCTATCTCAATCCCTCTGAGTCTGGTTGAAGAATCGTTGACTCAGCTCAAGCTCTTATCCAGGACATCCATCAAACAAGTACCAATGCCGCTGGGTCAGTTACTGTTGAGCCAACTCAGCTTTCGTCTGTCACTCAGCTTCTTACTGAGATCAAAGGTCTGAAAGATCTTCTGAGTGTCATGACTTCATTGCAATCTCAACAGCCCAGGCAAGACTCTATAACGAAGCTGGCCGAACTCCAGCTGACCATGGTAAACCACATAAACTCTTTACAAGGAGAAATTCATCAATTGTCAGCTGCGAACTCATTATATGCAACTTCTGCCGAAGTTCATCATCTCTTCAGCCAGCTTCATACTGAGCAAGAGAAAACAAATCACCAACTCTCCTCCTCCTCCCAATGCTCCATTGAGCAAATTAGCGAGGCTATGCGTCTGCTGAACTTAAACAAGCAAGAGATGGACACTGACCAGCTCAAAACAAATGAGATCCTGAAGTACTCTCGCATAACCTTCAACCACGTGCGCCACATCAACGTTCAGCGTGAGTATTTTGATTCGTCTTTGCTAAAGATGTTTCATCAAGCTTTTGCAATGCTCACCGAAACCATACACTAGATTGGAAAGTCTCAAGCATATGTTCTGAGTATGCTGAGTGCTGCTGATGTCAGGATTCCTCGAGCTATTGTGGATGAGGGTGTTCCAATCTTTGACGGAATGAATGAAAGCACAAGAAAGCTAAAGGCATTCTCTAGACGCCTAACTCAAGCTGCCATTGAAGAAACCTTCATTCCCAAACAAGATGCTGGCAAAACGGGGGGAGAGAGAACAAGCCCCAAGAACTCAGCGAACTGAAGAAGCTTCAGTTAGTCAGCAGACATTCAAGGGTAAAGGCAAAGCTACAGAACATGTTGTTCAAATTAATTACAAGAAGAAATAGCTTCACTTGAAATTACTAGGATAGCTAGCTTTTTGCCCCTTTATATCTGTATTCTTTTTGTGAACTTTGTTGTGCTGGCTTTAAATTTAAAACAAATTATATGCATTTCTTTCATACTGTCTACTCATATGCGATGCTTACTTAAGTAATTGTTATAATTTGTTAAACCGCATCTTCATTAAATCAACTGTGCTACACTGGCTATAATGATACGTATTCTGTGTCGATAGATATGTTGACCACTTCATATATGTCCACTTAACTAAAACTCATTGAACAAAGCATACTCAGCGCTCTCTGATACTTAAACCTTCCGCGTAAAACTGAGTTAAATAGAATATGTTCCATGAGCTGACCTATTACTGAAAACTGATCTAGACTTACTCAATTAAACCTTTAAATGCTTAGAGTAAAACTAAGTCAGTAGCTCAACCCTTACGGGGGAGTTATTTGATAAAATAAGGTCAACTATCATGGGGGAGCTCAACACTGAGTTCTTCAACTGAATATTTTTGCCAACATCAAAATGGGGGAGTTTGTTGAAACACCTTTCCACATGATTTTGATTTGACAAAATTATTAAGTAATGATAAAAATATTCTAACACATTAAATTTAAAATGCTTTGATTTATTACACTAATGTGTTTGTTCAATGTTGAGTTTAATTGTTTATAAGACATTAAGATTAAAAAGCCCAAAGGCCCATATAGTGGAAGTCAAGCCCAAGTCAACACATCAAGACCATTCAGCCCAAGAGTCCAAAACGAAGCTGTATCAAGTAAAACGACGACTCAGCAAAAGAAGGATCGAGAAGCCTTCGAAGCAAGAGCTTCAAGTGGAAGCTGCTGAGTTGGACGACAATGCAGTTTGGACAGCGGCAGACAACGATCAACTTCTAGACAAAGTATTTCTACTTTGGAAAAAGTTCAGAAGGCGCAGGAAGCTGTCTCGTGGACTTTTCCTTAAATGGCGAAACATTCTGCTGATGATTGACGAAGACAGAAGATGCAAGAATCCTATTGGCCAACGACGCTGAGCACGCCCAGAGTGACAACGACAGGAAGCCGTTTCCCTCCAACGGTTATTTCGAAATTCGAAATAACCAGGTGCCTCAAGTGTCACTATATAAAGGCCATCCATTTGCTTCAATCGATGCAGATCTTCAATTAGTCGAAACGCTGACCAAGTTCATACTTGAAGTTTCTGTGAGAAAAGCAAAGCAAATACCTTACACCAATTTCTATATTATTGTGTAAAAGTCTAGAGTGATTTTCAATCATCTAAAGTGTATTAGCAATTTTTGTTTAGGGCAAACACTTTATCATTTCTAGAAGAATAGAAAGGAGAGGCTGAGTACTCGGTTATAGTACTCAGCGGTAGATATAGGAGTGAGTAGAGGTATAGAGGAAGGTACTATTGTTATACTCAGTTTCTATCTGTAAAAGGTTTCGTGCTCTACCTTTAAAGAGCTCAGTAGAGAATTCAAAAAGCTCGGAACGAGTTCTAGGGACTGGATGTAGGCGGAGAGGCCGAACCAGGATAATTTTGCTGAGTAATATCTTTCTAACCCTTAAACTCCTTTAATATATATTGCTTGCTATAAAACTGACTAAGTAAAGAACTCACGATGAGTTAAGTTTACTAAGAAGCTGAGTTCAGGAATAGACTCTAAGTGCTATTTCCTGACTCAAGTAAAGAAGCAGACTTAGTCACAAGTTGACTAAGCTTGTGTCTTGAAACTACTTAGTGACGCTGTGTAAACCTTTTCATAAGAAAAGAAGTCAGCCTTAACAGACAAAATTTTAAATAGTTCCTATCCCCCCCCTTGGAACTAACTTGTCACGTTATAAGGGACCAACAATTAGAACTTGACTTGTAGTATTTGTTTTTGGCGTTTTCTATTTGTGTATGCTGACTAACCATCTATCTATTTTAAGCATCTTTTTTTTATTTAAACTGACTTATCTACATATGATGCTTACTTAAATGTGCTATATGCTGAACTATCTTAAATGAACAAACAATGGAAAGGAACATGCATCATGAAACTCTCAACACACATTTACTCTGATACATGAATACATTTTGCTCTAATTCATAGATATAATCTCTCTGATAACTAAACTAACCGTGTATCAAACTAAGTAAATACATGTTCCAAGTATTGACCTCTTCTGAAAGCTGACCTAGGCTCACCTGAATTAGATCTTGGAAGGTCTAGAATTGAACTAAGTCAGTATAGGCATGTCTTACCTTTTACTCGATTAAATCTTAGAAGGTTTAGAGTTAAGTTAAGATAATGGATGCAACCCTTACGGGGGAGTAATTTCGGAAGAATGTAAGGCAATTCAATCATGGGGAATTTCAAAACTGAGTTCCATAATTAAAAATTTTGCCAACATCAAAATGGGGGAGTTTGTTGAAACACCTTTCCAACATGATTTTGATTTGACAAAATTATTTAAGTTAATCCATGATTAAGACAATTAAATTTAAGTGCTTTGATTTAATTGTACTAATGCGTTTGTTCAATGTTGAGTATAAAAATATTTATAAGAACAAGAATCAAATTAAGACAGAACATAATCAGCATGACAACATAGCACGAGCTGAGTAAAGAATAACTCAGTACGAAAGAAGGAAAGTCTTCTTTAGAACCGAAGCTTACAAATGAAGCTGATCACAGAAGCTGAGTGAAAAGCAACTCAACATAAAAGAAGAGAAGTCTTCTTCGGAACTATATCTTGCAGAACGAAGCTGACCGTGGAATCGAGTGAAAGGCAACTCAGTATCGGAATTGGCAACAATCAAAGACAACGGCTATCAAAGTCATGCTGAATGATTTTAAGGACAGCACCAATGATCTGTTTGCTAAAAGACAAGATCTGACAACTGTCTGCACCAATAATAGAAACCTCGGAATTATGCACAGAGTCAATTTCGAGATGCATGGGTCAACTGTCCGCTAGCTAAAAGACGAAACCTGTACAAGAAGACAAACATGCAAGAAGAAGACAAGCCTGGCGCCTGCGGAATTCAGACGACAGGATTGGCCTGCAAATCTGAAGCTGACCAGAACAATGTCGAAAGAAAGTGCCGTTTGAATCCAACGGATAATTCCGAATTCAAATGATTATGTCTTCAGACCTCAACTATAAAAGGACACAGTTCTTGGATCCTTTGCCGAAATACAAGAGAAAAAGCATACACATACAAAGCATATCAAAACAAGAAAAAGAACTTACACCAAATTTCTATCTCTGTGTAAAAGCTAGTTTGATTTTGTAATCATATAAAGTGTTCTTTGTCTGAAAAGGAACAAGTTTGTATCAATTGTAAAATTGAGAGAGTGGTGCTGAGTACTCGGTTTTAAGTACTCAGTCGTTGAGAAATCTAGGTGTTCGGTTATAGCACTTAGTAGGAGTTGAGTAGACGAATAGAGGACGGTACTCTTGCATATTCAACTGCCTTGTAAACGGTTTGTGCTCTACCTTTAAAGAGCTCAGTAGTGGATTGAAAAAGCCCGGAGGGATTCTGGGGACTGGACGTAGGCGGAGAGGCCGAACCAGGATAAGTCGTGCTGAGTAATTTCTAACTCTCTCTCAATATATATCTGTATGTGTTGCTTGCTATATTTACTCAGTATATAAATTGCTTAAACTGACACTGAGTAAATCAGAGTGCTGAGTTGGAAGCTGACCACAAAAGTGTCATTTCCCAACTCGCAAGTAAAACAGTTCTAGTCAGTATCTGACTAAAGCCATCTTACGCCTCATTCGGCCGTGCTGACCAAAACTGAGTTGTGAAACTCAAAGAATTAGATTAAGTTAGCACAATTAAAACGAAAAAGTTATATTAGTTCCTAACCCCCCCTGAAACTAATCACACGGGACCAACAGATGTGAGGTATCATTTTCTGAGAAGTGAGAAGAGGGTCAATGTGAACAAGGTAGGCACTGCTGACAATCCGACTGACATGTTTACCAAGCCTGTTCCACATAGCAAGTTTCAACACTGTTTGGACTTGCTAAACGTCAGAGATTATTAGTTGCCCTGTGGGGGCGACTCTGAGGCAGAGGGAGAAGTCTGTTCATCTGGCACTGTCATGGGTGCATCTGTTATGTTTTCAGGAGGATTCAAGTCAAGGTGGAGATTTGTCGTAATGCCTTGAATCATGGGTTTCCTATTCGGAGTAGTATTGGGTTTCGGATTCCTAGTTGGATTAGGATCACGAGTTCCTAGTTGGATTGGGATCATGGGTTCCTAGTGGGATTGGGATCATTGGTTCCTAGTGGGATTAGGTTAGATTGTGTATTATAAATACCCCATTATGTAAACCTAATCATTGTAATATGATTTTTCGCTTCCTAATAATACTATTCTCCTTCTGCCCGTGGACTAGCCAACACAACGTTGGTGAACCACGTAAATCTGTGTTTTTCGATTGCTTGTTTATTTCATTAATTCCGCACAACATTAAGCTTCAGAAAGAGTGGCATGTAAGTCAAGCTAGGACAACCTCCAATTTGCAACTTATCAAGACAAAGAAAGCAGGACAGCTCTTCCATTGATAACGATGTTTGATTCCTTCCAACATCATGTTGGAAAATTTTGAATAAAATTATTTGTTAATTTTAATACCAACAAACACCTCTTTCATGAACAATCGTGTCCTTCGTGAACAGTCGTGTTCGTACGTAAACAGTCGTGTTTGTTCGTGAAATGACATATCCTTTCGAGTTCTATTTATATAGAATGGATTGTCAAAATTCACAAGTTGCAAAAAGTTGTTGAAGTTTTTCAAAATACTCTTTGTCTGTTCATAATGTCTTGTTTTCCTACTCCGGTGATAACTAGGCTACACACGGTTTGAGTTCGCTTGTGTAATCTGTTGTATCCTGAGAGACGATCGTCAATAGCGACGACATCTGTCTTAAGGAAACTGCTAATACAGGCCTCAGATTTGTCTATCTCTTTCCTTTTAATTTTTAGTTTTACTGTTCGTATATTTTTCTGTGTTCGATTTGTTTTTTGGTTAATCACATCGAATATTTTTAAGACAGACGTAATAGTTTGTCTAACACATCAGTCTTGCATCTCACAAATCCCTTCAGATTGGGGCAGTTATGTAGAATAAGCTTTGTTAGGGAAGGAAAGAACGATGAAAATCCTCCGTTTTCAAAATTCACAGCAACATCTATATGCTCCAGGTTAATTAAATCAAAAACCTGTAACTTATTAAGATAAGGGAGTTGATCAAATGGTGGGAACCGCTATATGCTTCTGCAATCCGAAAAAAAGGAGGGAAACTAAATTAGTCATCGATATTAGCCAGCTTGGAGACTTCACTCCTCTATAACAAACCACTCGAAAATCAGTAAATCGCATTTTTTAGGGCTTAAACGTCCAAATTTGGCCTAAACGTTAAGCCTAAATTCAAATTATTTTGTAAACATTAAGCTTACATTAGTGCTATTTTATACATGAGGCCTAAATTGATGCTATATTGTAAACGTTAAGCTTAAATTGATATTATGTTGTAAACGTTAAGCCTATATTGGTGATATTTTGAATGTTAAGCCTATATTAATGCTATTTTGAACGTTGGCCAAATTCGCATTTTTGAGGGCCTAAACGTCCGAATTTGGCCAAAATAGGGCGGGGCCCACAGCATAGTTGTGGGTTTTCTCCGTTGGACCGTTTCCCATGTGATTGCGTGAACTGAAACCGAAAACGATCCCTGAACCCTAATTTTGAGACTTTTTGACCTAATTATTTTGATATCGAATTATCCCTAATTAAAGTAAGTCAAGCATCTCAAATTCCGTATTAATGGTTGAACTGATCCTACTATATATCTCGGGGACTAATCAACAAATAATAAATTGATTCGGAACCAAATATTTAAATGCACATTTTAGGGTTTTCCCGGTGCTTTCGTTTTACTTTTTTCGGTATATCGAGTGCTCCAAAATAAACGGTGGCGAACTTATTACATTAAAGTCAACCGTTAATTAATTAGGTCAAACCAAAAGATAAGATTAATGGTTGAAACTCATGCAGAATAAAAAGTGGAGAATAATTCATATAAAAAAGAATAAAACCCGCTCGAAAATCAGAAAATCGCATTTTTGAGGGCCTAAACGTCCGAATTTGGCCAAAGCAGGGTGGGGCCCACAGTATAACTGTGGGTTTTGTCCGTTGGACCGTTTCCCAAGTGATTGCGTGAACTGAAACCGAGAAGGAACCCTGAACCCTAATTTTGAGACTTTTTGACCTAATTATTTCGATATCGAATATAACCCTAATTGAAGTGCCCAACCAAACTTCGTATTAATGGTTGAATTGATCCTACTATATATCTCAGGGACTAATCAATAAATAATAAATTGATTCGGACCCAAATATTTAAATGCACGTTTTAGGGTGTTTCGTTTTACTTTTTTTTCGGTATATTGAGTGCTCCAAAATGAAAGGCGGCGAACTTATTACACTAAAGTCAATCGTAATCTGCGAAATATGCGGGTTCCGAAAATAACTTCAAGTACAAATTTTACTAGATTCGAACTTAAAAAACACAACAACAAGTTAAAAGGGATTTATATATGTGAAAGTAACATAATACTTACATGACAAAGATTGGGCTTAGATTGAGGTGTTCAAATGAAGATCTCACTGAAAATAAGAGAGAGAGAGAGAGAGAGCTGTAGAGAATGGAGAGAGCGGGCAGGGAAAAGTAGAAGGTGTGATGGATAGTTTGTTATATATATGAAGGGTATTATGGGTATTTCAAAATAAATCAGTCTATGTATGTAAGTTGGTTCCTAATGAGTCTACAAATGTAAATGAGTCTCACATTTGGCCTAATTTTATAATTTTTCCAATTATTAAAATAAATTTTATGGTTTGATCGATTTGTAAAGATACCTGGTTTAAAAGTTTACCGTTTATAAACTCTATCATTCTTTCAAGAATTTTTATCGTGACTATTTAACCAAAATGAAGCAATTAAAAAGACCGAATTTGCTCTTCCAAAAAAAAAAAGAGAATGTCTTTGTAAATTATCCAAAATACACGGTCTAACTTTGTAAAATAACTAAGCCACAAATATTGTTCAGCCGAAAAATTGACTTACATATCTTTTAACCGCAAAATTCACGAAGTACATACTCATGCTTTCAAACTTTTACACTGTTTTTACAAATTGGTCAAACATGATTTTTTTTACTTTTTCCTTAAATCTATACTTAAAATTGTTTGACCGATTTACAAATACAGTTCTCATATTTTAAAAGTTTGCAAATAAGGCTTGTATTTTATAAATTCTGCAGTTAATAATATATGAGTCATTTTTTCGGTCAAATAATACTTTTAGTTAGTTTTTTTTTGGTAGAAACAGGAAAGGAAAAATACTTTTAGTTAGTTAATTTGCAAAGTTAGATTTTAAATTATAATAATTTATAAAATCAGTCATTTTAATAGTTTCAAATCGTTTCCTTTTGGAATAAATAGTCACGAAAATAATTTTGAAAGAACAATTAAGTTTGTAAACTGAAAGAAGAACCATACATATTTGCAAATTTTAAAATAGATTGCTATTCACCGCTCTCATATTGACATTTTTGCCATTGTCATAGTTTTTTTTCAAAAACTGTTAATTGGTTTTCTCTCCCGATCAAAACAGAAATTATAAAAATAATTGATGCGTGACAATCCGAGAATCCTGAAATAGATGATTACGAATCAAAAAATTGGAGGAGGTACCAATTTCGAAAAATTTACGTTTTTTTATTGAAGAAATTATGAAAAAATGCATGTCAATATGCCAAACAGTTTCTGTGACCGTTTGGCCTATGTCCCATGTATTTTTTTTTTATAATTTCTTCAATAAAAAATGTATATTTTCTATTTCCGGAGTTTTTGGGTTGTTACATATCAATTATTTTTAGGGTAAATTTCAAATAAAACCCCGTGATTTCACTAATTTTCAGATAAAGGACTTTGGTTTACTTTTTGTCAAAACGATGATTGAGGTTTTCAACTTTAGCAAAATAAGGACTTTTTCGATTGATACTATTAAAATCACCATTGATGACTTCAAAAATGACATATTTTAAGAACTACTAATATTCTAAACAACTTTAATTCTTCAACTTTTTTATTTTGAGATTATTTAGATTATGTTTGGTAAAGAGAGAGAAAGTTGATGTTTAGAGAGAGAAAGTTCTAAAAAAGATGATTTTCGAAAATCGAAAGTGTAGCTCCATAAAAAAATATGAAATTGAACAACTTTAATTCTTGAAAATTTTCATTTTGAGGTCGTTAAGGATGATTTTAATAGCATTAATCCAAGTGCGAAACCTCAATCCTCGTTTTGACAAAAAGTAAACCGTGATCCTTTATCTGAAAATTAGTGAAACCAAATAAGTTTTATTTAAAATTTACCCTTATTTTTGTAATTTCAGTTTTGATCGGAAAAGAAAACCAATTAACGATTTTTAAGAGAAAAATATGAAAGGGTAAAATTGTCCGGAATCAGTAACTAGCAATAGGTAGACAGTAAATAACACCACCTTTTTTAATGACGGTTGGGTTGTTTTTGCAAATAGTCAAATTATTCATTATATAAATAGTGGGCGACTATATACCGCACTAAAATTCCGGTTCACCGCCCTGTATTGACCCTTTTGCCCTTCTCATTATTTCAAACATAAGTTTTGAATATTCCAAATCCTCTCAACTTATTTTCCATTCTAAAAAAAACCGACCAAAAACGAGATGGCACAAAGAGGAGGCATCGGCAAAGGATACATGGGTATTACGGTAAGTATTTCCATAAAAAAAATTTCAAAATCGTGAGTAATCGGGCTGAAATTCGGGATTAAAATCTCAGAATTTGACGTAGGCGGGCGACCCGCACCATCTCCACCTACGGTGGAACGCATGAACTATGCGTTCCACCGTAGGTGGAGATGGTGCGGGTCGAGCGATCCACCGTATGGTGGATCGCACGGCGCACGCGCTCCACCGTAAGGTGGAACGCGCGGCGCATGCGATCCACCATGCGGTGGATCGCTCGTCGTACGCGTTCCACCTAAAGTGGAACGCGTACAACGCATGCGCTCCATCTTATGGTGGAGCGCATGCGCCACCCGTTTGGCCTAAGGGCCAAACGTTTGCGGCGCACTGGTCGGCCCTAAGGCCGACTGGTGCGCCGCACCCGTTTGGCCCTTAGAGCAGGTGGTGTAAACCACCCGCCCAGGCCAAAAAGGGGCAAATTTTGAATTTTTTTTTTAAAAAATTGTACGGACCGGGCGTAGGCAGACCCGAACATATATAAAAAAAATTATGTTAAATTGAATATACTAAATAAATAATATTACAGGATCAGGAGGGAGCTGACCCTAGACGCACGTCTTCACATCCTGTTACTGCATCTGCTCGGCGGGATCGGGCGGAGCAGCAGCGGTTCATGGCGGACGCCCGGAGGGCACATGCTGCACAGGCGGAGCGTGCTGAGGGACAAGATGAGGCGGCTGATATAGACATGGACGGGGATGCTTCTATGCATCGTCCTAGTGCTGATACTATCCCCATAGATCGTGGCGTCGTGACGAGGGGTCGAGACGGACGATTTTCTTCTACCGCAGCATCTTCTTCTGGTAAGAGAAATTAAAAAATGTGTTTATTTGTATTTGTGTTAATCGTGATTATTGAAAAATATACCAAAAATTTAATGTAAACCGTTTGCTGTAATTTCAGGTAGCAGCAAGCGATCAAGGAGTGTAGAGGATGACTGGGTTGTGAAAGACCCCATCCCCGGGGGTCCATTTGATGGTGCTGTGATTCCGAGCTTTTTGGGACATATTGCATGTGCTATATGGGCCGGTCAGGATAGGGGCGTCCTTAGGTGTCATACCAGATCAGGGTATTGCACGAAGCTGAGATTATGGTACAGTGGTTCTTCCAGGACGATTCAGTCGCGTATCGAGTCATCTGGCTTGTTCCATTTACCTGGAATTATGCACAGTCACATAGATGCTGCTCTGATCATGGCATTTGTAGAGCGGTGGCAGCCAGACACGTCATCATTTCACATGCCATTTGGCGAGATGACCATTTTGATGCATGATGTGTGGGAGATATTGCGCATCCCCATAGATGGTGCCATGGTGACTGCTGATGCGACTGTTGATGAGCTTAAGGAGTGCGTGATGGATTTGTTTGGGATGACTCGGGTTCAGTTAGATGCCCGTCATTATGCTTCTGGTGGTATACGAGCCGCTTCCGTCATGGAGCACTGTGGAGGTGATCGGATTCCTGAGACCCAGGCTATAGCTTGGACGTGGCTGATGCTCGGTTCCACCTTGTTCGTAGACAAGAGTGGTGACCGCATCCGACCTTCTTGTCTGTTAGAGGTGCAGGACTCGGCGGCTGGAGCCGTTGGACTTTCTTGGGGATCAGCTGCACTAGCATATCTATACCGTCATCTTGGTATTGCTACCAGAGGAGATTGCGGGCAGATGACGGGTTGTATGACATTGCTCCAGTCCTGGATTTACGAGTATTTTCCTTGCTTCAGGCCACATAGAGAGGCAGTTACAGTTGACCCGGATCTTCCTAGGGCTTCGTTGTGGCCATCTATATCGATGGAGAAGAGCGATGAGCGGCTGAGAGCATTTTGTGCCCGGCTTGATGTGTTGACAGCAGATGAGGTATACTTGCTATATAATTATAAATACTGTTCAATTAAAACAAATTTGTATTACTTGTATGTGTTAATGTAATTTTATACATCTGTAGGTCATGTGGATGCCGTATGGCCCTGATGCCATTACTGAGACCTCGAGGACTCTATATTCTGGATGGATACGGTATCGGGATGTGATCGAGCCGTACATGTCGGGGCGATGCCTTCGACAGCTTGGACATGTGCAGACCATTCCTAGACCGATATTGCAGCCTTCTAAGGCTGTTCGCCCGTGGACCAGTTTGAAGTATCGTGTGGAGGTGCCAGCTGTGATGGTGCAGGGTATTTGGGACTCTTTTCCCCAGTCGTCCGTCCTTATACTGTCTGTATTCACTCCAGCACATACTCCATCAGATTGTGAGGATCAGTACATGCATTGGTACACCCGTCATTCACACCCTCGTCTACTTCCGGAGATTGTTGCACCCGGACCGGCTGTTTATACTCGCTCGAATAGTGAGATTGTAAGTTATTTTTGGTTTTTCTTGACTGGTCTAGTAATGTGAAATGATATTTACTGAAATGTGAAGTGATATTAACCTTGTTTTTTGTTCCTTACTTTTTACAGTGGGTTAGTCGATTATCTGGTTGGGGTGAAACTGTGTTGGATCACATGAGTCATCTGGACGAGGATGCTGCGATTGTATATAGGCAGTCGTTAGAGCAGATTATGGGTGCTTGGCATTTGGCCAAGTGAGTTATGACTGTATTTTGAAGTATTTTAGTACTATTTTGACTGAATTTGGTGGATTGATATTTTAGTACTATTATGACAGAATTTGGTTTTTTTTTGTGGTACGTTTTGTTATTATTGCAAATTTAAGAATACATTAGAACGACATAAACGGCATAAACTGTAAAAATACATTACAACGACATAAACTGAAAAAATACATTACAACGATATAAACCGGAAAAAAAAGACATTAGTCACTATCTTCTTCGTACACCTGAATGTTTGGTGAAGATGTCGCTGGTACACCTGACTGTATTGCAAGGTATATCTCTTTCTCCTCTGCAATATTCGTCTCATATTCCACAGGAAAAATGTTCCATGGAGCATTTCCTCTATTTCTTGGCCAAGCTCGTCCTGGCAGGTAATCGTTCTTTGAAGCGCTGATACTCTGTAGTACTCGAACCTCTAATTTATAGCGATCCCAATTTTTCACGATCGAGTAAGGATAAGTTCGATGAACCTCATGAGAAATTTCAGACTCTGTCCATCTTAAAAAGATGATGGAGTTAGAAATTTTTTTAGGGATAATTCCCCTCTGATTATCACGCAGTAGTCTGGCGAACATAGCTTTCCAGTCATCAATAGGCATAAACCACTTCAGAAATGTTTGAATATAACGAGGAATATTTCCTTCATTCAAATTGTTCAACCATTCCTCTAGAGCAAATTCAAAAGGCATGTAATACATATAACATAAGAACCACAGCATGTGTAGTGAGTATATTGGAAACTCACCAGCAGACGGAAGCTTGAAGCAAAACATAAATGGAGTTTCAGGATGGAACATTGTTGGACTCACAAATGTCTCTCCATATACACGGATTGCGTAGTATTGGTAATCAAGCATCTTCGTCGTGCAATCAGACTTATTCAAAGTTGATACTATGCTTTTCTCGGGAGGAAAATTAGGGAACTCGTTGGTAAAATCAGATGAAGCCATTTATGTTTGAGAGTTTTCGTTGATTGGAATTTAAAGAGTAAATGTGGATAACTGAAGTAGCAAGAATGTTTAATTTTATAGATGGAGAATATAGCCGTTGGAATATAGACGTTGGAATATAGCCGTTGGAATACCACATGTTCTAATATAGACGTTGGAATATAGACGTTGGAATATAGACGCTGATACATGTAACATTACAGAACCACACATAATTGATCAGAATTCACCTGTAACATTACAGAACCACACATAATTGATTAGAATTCACCTGTAACATTACAGAACCACACATAATTGATCAGAATTCACCTGTAACATTACAGAACCACACATAATTCATCAGAATTCACCTGTAACATTACAGAACCACACATAATTGATCAGAATTCACCTGTAACATTACAGAACCACACATAATTGATCAGAATTCACCTGTAACATTACAGAACCACACATAATTGATCAGAATTCACCTGTAACATTACAAAACCACACATAATTGATCAGAATTCACCTGTAACATTACAGAACCACACATAATTTATCAGAATTCACCTGTAACATTACAGAACCACACATAATTGATCAGAATTCACCTGTAACATTACAGAACCACACATAATTCATCAGAATTCACCTGTAACATTACAGAACCACACATAATTGATCAGAATTCACCTGTAACATTACAGAACCACACATAATTCATCAGAATTCACCTGTAACATTACAGAACCACACATAATTGATCAGAATTCACCTGTAACATTACAGAACCACACATAATTGATCAGAATTCACCTGTAACATTACAGAACCACACATAATTCATCAGAATTCACCTGTAACATTATAGAACCACACATAATTGATCAGAATTCACCTGTAACATTACAGAACCACACATAATTGATCAGAATTCACCTGTAACATTACAGAACCACACATAATTGATCAGAATTCACCTGTAACATTATAGAACCACACATAATTGATCAGAATTCACCTGTAACATTACAGAACCACACATAATTGATCAGAATTCACCTGTAACATTACAGAACCACACATAATTAATCAGAATTCACCTGTAACATTACAGAACCACACATAATTGATCAGAATTCACCTGTAACATTACAGAACCACACATAATTAATCAGAATTCACCTGTAACATTACAGAACCACACATAATTGATCAGAATTCACCTGTAACATTACAAAACCACATATAATTCATCAAAATTCACCTGTAACATTACAGAATATCAACCACTAATATCCCCTAAGTTGGGCCAATCTGGTCCACTGTGTCACCCTATCCTGATAGAAGCGCTCCCATCCTACAACGCTTTGGCCTCGGTGCACAAACCACCAGTGTACTATAGGGGGCACCGGAAAGTTAGGCGATAAATTTAAACGTATGTAGTGCTGGCAGTGATTCCCTAAATGAGCTATACAAATCTCACGTAATGGTCTTGTAGCAGTCGATGCGGCATACAATGGTAAGATAGTACCACACAACGCTAATGTGTCCCCTCTTGAGAAGCCAAATAACATGATAGCAGAATTGTACATGGTAGCAACCGGCCACAAGTCATCCTAAACGATCATCCAATAATCCGACGTACAACCTACACCGTCCCAACTTACTCTACGAAGAGCTGCATCAACAGTATCAACAAACACTCTTTGATACAAACAACGGTTAGCAATTACTTCATTTCGAATGTGATGCCTAACTGTCTGCCACACTTCTTCGTCACCAAAAATGTAAGTTGCTATCGTACGGAAACCACAATTTCCATCACCTACAACGTCGTAGTATGATTCGACGTATGGTTTAATTATGCCAACTATTTTATCAGAATGTACGAATTCAGAACCATGATACGTTTTTCCATCTGCATTCATGTATATTAGTGTAAAACAACTCTATATTGCAAAACAGTTATAAAAAAAGTTAGGTTTATCAGATATAATTTACCTGATGAGGCAGCATTATGTACCGAGGATGATGAGCTAATTCTGCCACTTCTACCACGACTCCTAGATGAACTAGTAGAACGAGCCCGTCCACGACGAGTTTCATTATATTCCCAAGAACTCGGCATACGTTTTGTGGATTTGCTCACCTTAGGTCGCCCCCGCACGTTAATTTTGACATCGGGTTCGGTGTACTGAGCTTGATCAGGGTGTAGTTGATCATGGATAAACATTGAAATATTACGCATTACGGATGGGTCGGCTTTAGAGACTTGGTCCACTAAGGACTTAAAATATCGCTGCTCCTCGTTCAGATCATTACGCCCGTCATTTTCATCAGTGTGACCATGATTGATTAAAAGTGTTCTCCAAAACACGTGAACACTCTCAGAACTGATCATTTGTTCCAGATCACAAGCTCGTTTCAGCTCACATGCACATGGTATCTGATGCGATGTTCTCAATACACAACCGCAACGCACGTACACTTCATGGCTCAACCCTCTCATACGCTCTAACTCTTGATTCAACAACTGCAGACAATAATGAGAGACTTTGAATACAAGTTGGCTTAATGGGCGTCCGGTGAAAGTGACTGCTTGACGAAGCCGGGACTGTTCAAGCATGTACCTGATACGAAGACAAAATTATTATTAGTTAGTGAAATGATACAACCCTAAATGCAAATTCCAAAATCGCAGTAGAAAAAATTGCAAATACCTTATATTGGTTGCTTGTGATTCAATCTGCTTGTGAACCTTCTGCCATACTGTGTCAAGGGACCCAGTTGCCGTATTGAGCCATTGCTTTAGACTAGCATGTTCGCTCTCCACTCGATAAGTAGTTGTGTTACCAAAATGTAGAAACTCCTTTGTCCAAGCAACAACAAACTTCTCCTTATGCACCAACCATGTCTCCTCAACATACGAGATAACTCCTTTGAACCTGCTCATCTTTTCCTTCATCATCATAAGATTGGTCTCGTACTCCTCAATGGTTAATGATTCTAATATTGTTCTCCATTTGCCATTCTTGAATTTAGAGGCAAGGCCTTTATCTCCAATGATTCTATACACACGATCTTCCACATCCTTATTTATATGCCAAGTGCATAGCAAGTGCGCTGCTTGTGGAAAAACTTCTTGTATCGGCTTTAATAACCCAAGCTCTCTGTCACTAACAACAACGGTCGGGTTCAGATCATCCCCAAGCAAAATCTTCAGCCTTTGCAAAATCCAACGATAGCTCCTTTCGGTCTCGTCTTTAACAATAGCATACGCTATCTTGAAATTATTATTGCATGGCGTCATCCCAACAATCTCAACAAACGGCATTTTGTACTTGTTTGTTTTGTACGTTGAATCAATGCCGATGTACCAGTGGTAAGTCCTAAACATATCAACTGACTCTGGATGTGCCATGAACACATGCGTTATCACACCTGAATCAGTCTGTGTGTAATGGACATATTTGTTCTCCACAGCAATATGGTAGAATTGACTAGCCAGGTCTCTACCTTCAAACGCGTCCCTCCTTATTTTGTCCCTGTAATTATATATGTGTTTAATTACTGAGTTGTCCTCTGGGTATTTTTCTTTAACTGCTGCTAAAATAGCACAAGGCTTTGCTTGAGCTGAAGACATATCACGCACAATTTGTTTAGATGCGATACTGAGTCCGCTCATTTGCCGACTTCCCTCTGGATACATACGCATTGTATGGTTATGCATTCCAGTTAACCCAGCCTTAGCCTTTATCCCCCATCCCGAAAGGTCTGCATGTTGATAGGCTTTAATCTGAAATTTACAGCGGCACGCTTTAGTTTTACTTTTCCTAATTGCAGGATCTTCATCATTTTTCACAACACCTCTATATCGTTCACCCCGTGAACAGCGCAACAACTTTTGTTTTCCCCCATTTTTGTGCGAAGATATTACAAGCTCAAACCCATTCTGAATAGCTATTTTTTTTGCCCAATCAATAACATCCTGACTGGAGGGGAAAACGGTATCCGTTATGAAACGCGAACTATAATCAATGTTATCGGGGTTCCAATCTTCTATCGGTACCTGAATATACGAAAAATTGACATTAAAATTACAAAAAAAAATACTTCGGGGCTATTTCTCCCGTTCAAAATTAATTCGGGGCAATTTCTGCCCATATTGGCCTGAACGGGCAGGCCACCCGTTTCACCATAGGTGGAAACGGGCAGCGCGTACTGCCCGCTCCAAAGGTGGAACGGGTGGCGCGTACCACCCGTTCCATGGGTGGAGCGGGTGGCGATTACCATCCGTTCCTTAGGCCGAACGGGTAGTTCATCCGTTCGGCCTAAGGAACGGGTGGTAATCGCCACCCGCCCAGGCAAAAACCAAATAAAAATAAATAAAAAAATGCTAAATAACGTTTTTAATTCTCGTAATATTACCTCGTGTTCGAACTCATTGTCTTCGGGAATGTTTTGATCCATTTTTTTCAAATCCGGGATTTGTGCTCGGGAGAGAAAACTAGAGAGAGTTTTGAAGGTTTTAGAGGAAAAAAAGTGACAAGGGTATCATGGTCAAAACAGCGCGGTGAACCGGAAATTAGGGACGGTATTTAGCAATACATGACAAGTTTTATGGGCCAAAAAGTAAATAAAATATTTCAGAATCAACTCCTCCTGACAGTTCATAGTTGTTGGTTAAAGCATAGGATGGACAGCCCGATTCATTTTTAAGGTACAGAATATTTGCCAAAAGTTTCCAAACTTCAAAAACCCTACTACTACGATAGTCTAGTCTGCATTTCCAATGGCGAAATCTGAAAAAGTGTCTTTTTCTCTGTCAGACTATCGTCATCCATGTATTGAATTTGACCGGAAGCTTGCTGTTTCCTACTCCGAAACAAGAAATCACAATAAACATCACTGTTGGTTGATTCTACCCCCAAATCCCACCATTTTTAAACTGAATTTTGGTTGAGGACTTTTCACAAACACCATGTCTGCAGTCCCCACTAAACCACAATTCTTCAAGCCACTGATTCCAGGTTTTGAAGATGAGTTTGTAAGTCTCTTTTTCCATCTCTGGTTCTCTTATTAGCTTAGTGAAATGATGATTGTACTAGAACCCAAGTCCTAGTACAGTATAGTCTGCATTTCCGATGGCCAAAGCTGAAAAAGTGTCTATAGTTCTGTCAGACTATCGTCATCCATGGATTGAATTTGACCGGAAGCTTGCTGTTTCCTACCCGGCAACAAGAAATCACAATAAAAGTTTTATATTATAGAGCTTCTTTTTATCTCTATGCTAAAGCAAAGACCTATCCCTATCCCGCCTATGCCTATCACAATAATAGCAACCGCGCGTTGTAGCAGCTTTTTTTTGTTCGAAATGTAGCTTTAGCTTCAAAGCCAAAGAGGAAGTTTCTTCTGATTTGAAGGTACGAATGATAGCCCGTAACAGACCATTCTGATATTAGCTGATGTAGATGAACTCTAAGGGCTTACGGACGAATAGGCTTTTTGCTTTTCAAAGCTATCCCTTTGTACTTAAGGGATTAATTGGTTGATTCTAATTTCTACCCCAAATCCCACTATTTTTAAACTGAAATTTGGTTGACGACTTTTGGCAAACACCATGTCTGCAGTCCTCACTAAACCACGGTTCTTCAAGCCACTGATTCCAGGTTTTGAAGATGAGTTTGTAAGTCTCTTTTTCCATCTCTGGTTCTCTTATTAGCTTAATGAAATGATGATTGTTATGTTAGTTATCTCTGTTTTTTGCAGTTAATTCCAGTTTCGTTCTTGAAGAACTTGAAAGGAGAAGAATGTGACAGAGCTAAGCTGAGGAGCCAAAGGGGAAAGGTTTGGCCTGTGAAGATCAATGGAAGACGATTTGAAGATGGGTGGAAACAGTTTGTGGAAGATCATGACTTGCAAATTGGGGAGTTCTTGGTATTTAGACATGAAGGGGATATGGTGTTTGATGTTTTGGTGCTTGATCGAAGTACTTGTCAGAGGGAGTATCTTCCATTCACTGATGTAAAAGAGGAGGAAACTGAAATTCAACAACCAAATGTTCAAAACTGTTCTCCTAGTAGTAACATTCGGTTTTTTCTGTTCTACATTTCCCCCATTTTAAGATTAGTTTCATGTTTCATCTATAAGGCATGTTGATTTAACTTTCAGTTCCCAATTCCATCTTATGCAGATCATCTAGGTCTAATTCTTAGTTTCCAACCCTATATTTTCCCCATTTTAAGATGTCAAATGTATGTCTAGAATTTTATTTAATTTGATTTTCATAGAATATGAATTAAAAACTTCCTCTTTAATACTTTTAGGTCTGTGTGTAGAGTCGTTTGTTTATTTATTTACATCGAGAGTTTTAGGGTATGTGCTCTTGGAATATGCATATGTTTGAGCGTTTTCGTAATCTGATTTCATAGATTTTGTGAGTTAGGAGCTTCAGTAAAGGATGAGTCATTAATGTTGTACCAACTTGTTGATTATCCTCATCGGTAAATATAGGCAAAGTTAACCGAACCACATAAATATATTGTTCTTGTAATTGCATGTCTAATTTCCTGTTCCGTGTGTCAATCTTGTTGTAGTCAACAACAACAACAACAACAACAAAGCCTTAGTCCCGAAATGATTCGGGGTCGGCTAACATGAACCATCATATAAAACCGTGAAAATCAAGTCGTGTCAGCGACACAGATTCGCTCCCTCCACTCCGTCCTATCCACTACCATATTTTCCTCAATTCCCAATAAACTCATATCACTCTCGATCACCCTCCTCCAAGTTTGCTTAGGTCTTCCCCTTCCCCTCACCACTACATCCCTTTGCCACTCTTCGGTTCTCCTAACCGGCGCATCAAGCGCTCTACGTCTCACATGGCCAAACCACCTTAGTCGGTTTTCTCTCATTTTATTCTCAATAGATGTGACCCCTACTTTTGTCCTAATTATTTCATTACGCACCCGGTCCTTTCTCGTGTGACCACACATCCATCTCAACATACGCATCTCCGCCACCGACATCTTATGGATGTGGCAGTGTTTCACTGCCCAACACTCCGTACCATATAACAATGCTGGTCTAATTGCCGTCCGGTAGAATTTTCCCTTCAATCTATTAGGCATGCCGGGATCACAAAGGAAACCCGTAGCACTCTTCCACTTCGACCAACCAGCTTTAATCCTATGAGCAACATCTCCATCTACTTCTCCATCCGTTTGGATAATAGATCCTAAATACCGGAAGCAATCCGAGGCCTGAACAACTCTCCCATCTAGGGTGATTGTCCCTACGTCCCTACTCCTACGGCCGCTAAACTTACACTCCAAATATTCTGTCTTACTTCGACTCAACTTAAAGCCTCTAGATTCTAGAGTTTGCCTCCATAGTTCCAACTTCATCTCCACTCCTTTCGTCTCATCAACCAACACAATATCATCTGCAAACAGCATGCACCATGGTATACCATCTTGAAGTGAACTTGTTAGTTCATCCATAACGATGGCAAAAAGAAATGGGCTTAGTGCGGAACCTTGATGCACTCCAATCGTAATAGGAAACTCTTCAGTCTTCCCAACACTAGTACGTACACTCGTGCATACTCCCTCATACATGTCCTTTATGATGTCAATATATTTCCGCGAAATGCCTTTCCTTGTCAAGGCCCACCAAAATACTTCCCTTGGTACCTTATCATATGCTTTCTCCAAGTCAATGAAAACCATATGCAAGTCTTTCTTCTTATTTCGATAGTGCTCCATTAATTGTCTCATTAGATGGATGGCTTCCATAGTTGATCTTCCCGGCATAAAGCCAAACTGGTTTTCCGAGATCTTCACCGTCCTCCTTAGCCTTTGTTCAATCACTCGCTCCCAAAGTTTCATAGTGTGACTCATTAATTTGATTCCCCGATAGTTGGCACAATCTTGGACATCGCCTTTGTTCTTATACAAAGGGATTAAGGTACTTTTCCTCCATTCTGATGGCATCTTATTGTTTCTCCAAATTTTGTTGAAGAACGTCGTCAACCATTCGATTCCTCTTTCTCCCAAACATCTCCAAATCTCAATAGGGATGCCATCAGGTCCTACTGCTTTCTTCAACTTCATCTTACTTAATGTCATTTTGACTTCACCCTTTTGAATTCTCCGCAGGCATTCATGATTTATCATATCGTGATGGATACTTATATCTCCAACATCTTGTTGGCGATCTCCATTAAATAAGTCATCAAAATAGGACCTCCATCGTTCCTTGATATCCTTATCTCCAACTAGGACTTTCTGGTCCACATCCTTCACACATTTAACTTTTCCGAGATCTCGCGTCTTCCTATCTCTCATCCGAGCAATTCTATATATGTCTCTTTCCCCTTCTTTCGTATCCAATCTTGTATACAGATCCCGATTCACCTTTGCTCTAGCATCTCGTATGACCTTCTTTACTTCCCTTTTAGCCTCTTTGTAAGCCATGTTGTTTTAACTGTCATTTCCAAAAAGCTTAATACATCAGAAGCTCCCTGAACTTAGCCCAAAATGTGGATTGACTCCGTGAACTTACAATGTGTCTCATTAGCCCTCTGAATTTGGTTAAAATGGCATGATTAACTCCTTATGCCCACGTGGCAGGATTTGTTAAATAGATTTTCGGTCAAATTTTTAGGCTGTCACAGTTAACCTGCTAATATCAGTAATACTATATTATTTCATATTTTTAAATGTCACCAGTAACAGAGGTAATAAAATTGCATGACACGACACTGAAAATTACATAATCTGGTTGGATTAACACGATTATGACATGAAATTTTTGGGTTGAGTTAGTGTTGACTCATTTGACACTAACCTGATAATAGACACAACACAAACACAACATATTTACATGAATTGTCACTCCTACTTACATGTTCTTTCTGATCAATGATGCCATGAAGGAATTTTAGAACATCCGGAGGTTAGAAGGGAGCTCAAAATTCAGAGTAACGCCAATACTAAGGCTTCCGAGCTAAGAAAATCTCAGCTGGTGAGTACCGACTCAATGCTTAGTAATTTCGTTAATGGTTGTGGATGATCATTCATAAACAGGCATGAATTGCAGGAAATTCCTCAAGGAGCAAAAGAATCTGACTCTGACTCTGGTAAGTTCATTTGTTAAACTGTACATTTGTTTTCGAGTAAAATACATCTAAGCCCCTGAATTGTAATGCTATTAATTGCATGTGACTCACGAACCATAATGAAAATAAGTAGAGTGCAAAGTTCATGGGCATAATGTCTAGTTTTGAAGTTCACAAACCATAATGAAAAAAAGTGCAAAGTTCAGGAGCCATAGGTGTAATTTACCAGATGAAATTCATATATGATCCATGTTTTTAAATCTCATTTCCAAAATTTCCATATACGTTTTTAACTGGCATAAAATGCTGTATTGAGATTATGTTTATGTAATGCAGGGAAGAAATTGGAAAGAAAGAAGAAAGTGAAAACTAAATTAAAAGCAAAAGCTAGCTCCTCTGTTGATGAACTTCCTAATTGTGTAATTAAGCTCTCACCTGACAGCATCAAGAAATCTAGATTGGTAACTATTCACTACTTATATATCTGCATTACAGAATATTGTTTTCAAAGCACCTAATCTTTGTGTTGAATCAATCAGTATATTCCCCGGAACTTTGCAAGAAAACTCGGTCTACACTGTCAATCTTGTTCGATGATTCTTAAGGATGAAGAGGAAAAAAGTTGGCCTGCAACACTATTATACAGAACTTTAGATAGACACTTTTTTGTTGGAGGTGGTTGGGGTGATTTCCGTGGTGCTCATAAGCTTAAGCTAGGAGATTCATTGTTTATTCAGCTTATTCAAAATGGGGAGACGCCTGTTATGAAAATACAAAGTAAGTTTTCCTCCTCAAAATGAATTGGGAATAACGTTTGAGTCAAATCAATGATTTTGTGAGAAATTAAGGTTGTGTTTAATTGTAGGCAAGATGGCTCTTGATCTTTCACTTTTTGGTTCATTAAGTTTTTAATCATTTATTTGGACACATTAAATTCTTAATTATTTGTTTTTTGATTACTAATTAGTTAGTTGTGAACATACAATTATTTATGTCATCTGTTATACTGAAATAAGGTTTTTACAGTTTCCTATACATCAAAAACTGCTTTTAAACTGTGAAGAATAAAAATTTAAAAGGCATGTAAAATGAATAATATGTTAACCGAGTTTTATGTTCAAAGCTGACTTTTTTTTGGCTATGAGAGGCTTCATGTGAGCAAAAATAAATGGTTAGGGACTTAATGTGTCCAAATAAAAAATTAAGAACTTAATAAACTAAAAAATGAAAGTTCAAGTTCCTCGTGATATTTTTTGCCAAAGATGAACTTGTCACTTGGAGTTGGTTTGCTCAATGGTGGTGATATATTTATAATTTGTTATCTACATTGAGTAGTGTTCACATTAACATGAATCTGACTGATCAGATGAATTTGGTCAATCACAGTTAGATCTAGCCTAGCCTTGTTGAAATCCTAGGCTGGAAATTTATATTATGTTGCTTTCGTGTTAATGTGTTAACAGGTCATGTGTACTATTTCTAATAAAATGTAAAAATACAAGAGGCTCGAGTCGTGCGTGAGTGACTGGCCAAATGAAGATACAGTAGTGTTCACATGGACCTTGACGGACCAAATGAGAACACTACCCTATAAGGAGATTAGGATTTGTTAAATAGATTTCCGTCTAACTTTTAGACGGTCATAGTTAACCTACTAATATAAGTAATACTATATCCTCTTATATCTTTAAGGGATAAAAGGTACCAAAAAAAGCCCTCGATGGTTTTGGAAACGTGCCAATTTAACCCCCAACGTACAAAATAACACAATTTTAGCCACAACAATTGTGAAATGTACCAAACATCTCAACATTAGTGAGATGGTATTAATTTAACCCCAAGTTCCGTTACCTAGGGCTAAATTGATATTACCTAGGGCTAAATTGATACCATTTCACAAATCGTTGAAGTTAAAATAGTGCTATTTTATAGATTGGGGTTAAATTGACACCTCCCTGCAAACTTTGACCTCGTTTTGGTACCTTATCCCTATTTTTAAATGCCACCATTAACAGAGGTTATAAAATTGCATGTGATTCGTGAACGCGATACGAAAATACACTAATCCGATAAGGTTAACACAATTATGAAAAGAAATTTTTAGATTGGGTTAGTGTTGACTTATTTGACACTAATCTGAAAATAGACGCAACATAAACACAACATATTTACATGAATTGTCACCCCTACTTGCATGTTCTTTCTGATCAATGATTTCCATGAAGGACTACTAGAACATCCGGAGGTTACAGGGGATCGCAGATTTCAGAACAATGCAGAAGCTGGTTCTTCGTCACTCAGGAATCTTCCTGCCAATACGAAGGCTTCCGAGGTTAGAAAATCTCAGCTGGTGAGTACCGAATCAATGGTTAGTAATTTCGTTAATGCTTGTGGATTATCATTCATAAACAGACATCAATTGCAGGAAATTCCTCAAGTAGCAAAAGAATCTGATTCTGACTCTGGTAAGTTCATTTCTTTTGTTGTATTATGCATGTTTGAGTTAAACTGTACATTTGTTTTAAAGTAAAATACATCTAAGGCCCCTGAATTGTAACGCTATTAATTGCATGTGACTCACGAACACGACATGAAAAATTACACTAATATGATTAGGTTAACACGATTATGTGAGTTGGGTTAGTGTTGACTCATTTGATACTAAGTCCAACCAAAAAAAAAATCCAAATTGGCTCGTAATTCTGAAAATTGTTGTGTTTGTATTCAATCAGGCATGAAAATGTTATTTTCTCATTCGTTTTCGATCCTGTTGAGTTTCTTCTAGTACGTGTGTGTTTCCCAAGCTTGTCTTTAATGTACAAACTCAAAATGTTTTGTGTTCTAACACAATGGTTTGTCCCGAAATAAATTTATATTTTCAGGGAAAGAGTGTAAGCAAGCCGACACTGCATCAGAAGCAAAAGCTTGTTCTTCTTCTGTTATTCAGAAAAGATTCTTTGTGGCGAATGTATTAGCTTCGGTAACATCAAAACTGGTTCGTACTTCATGCTCTATGATTTTAATTTGAGGAATATGTATGGGTTGTAGTTCCTTTGTCAGATGGCTGTTTTTTTCTCATAGAGAACACCTTAAGAAGACGAGATAATGTACAAAAATGCCCCTATCGTTGTTAGCCAAGTGTAGTTTACCCGCTAGATGGTACAATTGAGGTTTCTAAAGTTGGTAAGTTGGGTATATTTAAAGGATAGGTTTTTCACAATTAAAGAATAGGTTTGGGGATGGAACAATTGAGGTTTTTTTAATATTTGGGTTGTTTAGAGTGTAAGGGGCAAATAGAACGTTTTCAGAGTGTAGAGGGGCAGTTAACTTTTATGGACAAGTACAACGGCTAGAGATGTATTAAGTGCGCGTTTCACATTGCTTTCTCAGCAAAACGCATGGTTTGGTAGATGCAAAATTGTTTTCCTTAAGAGTTGGGAAATCTCCTTTTAGGAAAAACTAGAATTTGTAGCTTTTGGGGAAAACATCTTACGAGGAAAACTGGTATTAAATTTTTATTGACAAAAACAGCTCTAACTTTCAATTTAATTTCAAAAATAGCCTTATTTTTCAAGGTTTATCATGTATTTACCACACACTAGTCAACTTTTTTTCATAGCACTTCCCCCCACAATAGATTCTGTTAGTCACATCAATGCCAAACTCGCCCTAATCCTACTTCCAATGTCAAAATTGTAGCTTAATATGTTGTCTTATTTAACAATATTTGTTCATATCCTTTGTTTCCGAGCAGTACATACCCTTGAAATTCTCAAGGCTGCACTTGGAGAACAGAAAGTCTGCCAAGGTGATTCTTCTAGACAAAGAGAAAAGATCATGGCCAGCCCATTTATGCAGCAAAGGTTCAGATGAACCCATTTATATAGAAGACGGTTGGAATGAGTTCCGGCTTGGTAATAATCTTAAGCCTGGGGATTCTTTCGTTTTCGAGCTTATTGAAAATGCGGAAAGAACTATATTTAAAATGTGTGGTAAGAAGTTATGACCTTGTTAAGAAGTTCTCATGAAACAAACTTGCTTTTTTTCACCAATAACTATACCAGAAAATGTTGTTGTTATGTTGCAGGGATCAAAGGCCTGTGTTCATCGATGGAGAATCCCTATTTTTATGCCACTTTGCAAGCATCTCACTTTAGAAACTCTCAAATGGTGAGTACTACTTAACCCAAATCTGAAGTTCATCACCATATATAGATATAGCACTTGTGATTTTGCAATTTGGCAAGCCGAGGAGTGTGAAACTTTTTTGTAATAAAATGATACATGTGGTTTTCGATTGCAATAGTCATGTCATATGTAATAGTCAGTCCAATTTGGCTATCACGTAACTAATTCAGTGATTTGTCCGTTGGAAATGGCCAAAATGATTTTGTTGCAACGAAAAGAAAGTTAAATAACTTTATTGAAACAAATAAAGTTTCGTAATCTCTTTGAAACTGATTTCATACTTCAGTAACAATCAGTTCAATTTCCGAGTCTCCTAATTCCCAAATTATCCTTTATTTCCATTACTATATTCTCTATCATAGTGGATATAAAGATTGCATTTGTAGTTGACTTGTTGTGTTAAAATTTTGCAGAAAGTTCCAACAAGATTTGCAAGGAGCAGTGGGCTTACTACCAGCAAATGTTCAGCAGTGAGCATTAGAAATGAAATGGGAAATTCATGGATAGTGACACTAAGGCTGGATAAAAACAATAAACTTTATATGACATATGGATGCTTTGATTTTGTCAAAGAGAATGGCTTAGAAGAAGGAGATGTGTTCATCTTAGAACTTGTCAAGGGAGGGATCGATCCTGAGATGATTTATCATGGTAAATTCTCTAATCCTGCTAACTACTTGTTCATATGTGATTTTTGAGGATTTTATTGGGAAATTGCATCGACCATCACTAAGTTTCGGGGTCTATTTTTATAAAGATCGTTGATTTTTTTAGGCTTAATACTTCATTTTCCGCATGAATTTGTCCAAAAAGCTTGATTTCCCTGAACTTTCAAAGTATTCCAATAGCTCCCTCACTTACATAAAATGTTCAGTAAGCCCCTGAACTTTTGTAAAATATAATCAATTAATCATTCGATTGCAAAAAAAAGAAAGATAAGTTGCATGCGTAAGATGTGTTGTATACATCTTAGAATTTTAGTACATAATTCACAAATTAAAAATGAAGTTCTTACGTGTTCAACTATAAAACTTGTCTTCTTTTGGTCATTTAACTTTTTTCAAGACACCTGCAATATATCTCCCGCATTTAACTTACTCTTTTGCAACTGAGTGATTAATTGATTATATTTTATGCAAGTTCGGGGGCTTAGCTGGACATTTTATGCAAATTGAGGGGCTATCGAAACACTTTTAAAGTACAGGGGCCAATCAACCTTTTTGGACAAGGTCAGGGGGAATGATATATTAAGCTTTTTTTTAGGGTAAATAATTTGTTAGTCCCTACATTTTTTACCTAATACACTGTTTAGTTCTCGTATTTTAATAATACATTATTCAGTTTTAACTTTTGTTCTACTCAACAGTTTGGTCACTTAAATATTTGAATTATTAAACAGTTTAATCTCTTTATAAAAGTCTAAACTGTTGAATGGAATAAAAGTTAAGAATTAATAATGTATTATTAAAATATGAGGCTAAATGATATGTTTGGTAAGAATGTACGGACTAATAAATTATTTACCCTTTCTTTTAAGAAAATAATTGAACTTCACATTCAATAAAGTCATTCGGATCAATTTGTGTATCAAACTCATTAGAATGTCATGATAGCACTAAGATACTTGGGGGTTGGGGGTGTTTGGTTGCACATTTTCCTCGTGTTTGCATTTTCATTTTAAAATATGGAGAGATTTAGGTGTTTGGTTAAACACCTTTTGTCTCGCTTTTTACAAAAGAAGAGAATTCTGCTTTTTTCAAACAGCAGTTCAACCAAACAAGCCCTTAATTACATGCCAACTAAGTGCTACACTAGACAAGAAAGTGCAAGAAAGTGATTTTTTAGGATAAATTGCAGTGATTGTTACTGAAGTTTGGAGCAGTTTTAAAAAGGCCATCGAACTTCAGTTTGTTTCAATAAAATCACTAAACTTTGTTTTTTATTTCAATACGATCCAACCAAATTGAGACAGAAAAAATTAATAGAGCAGTCATGACAATCACATTGGAAATGATTGATTTTCATGTATGACATGGTAGCCACAGGATACAGAAAAAAATATAAAAATTATATTTTTTTATTTAATTCAACTGCTTGGGCATCCAAAAAAATGTATTTTGAAACAAAATGAAATTCAAGCTCAGCGACCTATTTGAAATGGACTAGATTTCAGTGATCATTGATGTAATTTTACCCTTTTTTTGGCTTCTTGTGTGCCATGTCGTTACCACGTTATGTCACGTGTGTAGTTGGTGCAGTGGTGTTCACATGGACCCTGAATGATCAAATTTATTATAGATCTAGTAAGTATTAGTGAACCTTTTTTCCTTTCACACAAAATTAGTGAAAAATGACTTTATTTTAATCAAATTTAAAAGGATTAAACTCATATTTCTCTCGTGTGATATCCAAAATTTTGCTATTTACCCGTTATAGTATTATTTAGTAACATTTTCCCCTTAAAGTATTCTCATATAGGTGACATAATTCATTTTGGATAGAAAATTAGCCGATTGTTAAATTTTTTTTTTGCCACATTACATAATTTTTGACACATAATATATACACGTGACAATTGATTTAATTTTTTTTCTTATAAATTTAATGTATAAATAAATAAGGAATTATAGATAAAAATTGTGTTATTTAACAAAAAAAATAATAATTAATAAATCGATTAGTTTTCCATTCAAAATGGGTTAAATGTCACCTATGAGAAATATTATCAAGTAATATCACATGAGTCGATTGGCAAATTTTGGATACTTCAGGATAAGAGTTTAATCCAATATGTGGTGAAATTTTTAGCCTGTTGGTTGAGAGTTTAACTATGATCCTAGAGGTTATGAGTTCAAATCACATGAATGGGATGAATTGAGGGTTTTTCTTTGTTTTTAATATAAGTGCATTGCGCACAACTTAAAAAAAAAAGGTTTAATCCAATATGAAATTCAGGAACTTTTATTAGCCTAACTTTTTTGTTTTGTTTGTTTTTTTTTTTTGAAGCTATAGATTATGAACAGTAATCAAAAGGGGTTATAAGAAGATTTTGAAGAGGCAAAACTATATTTCTAGACTTGGACTTAGCCAAATTTTGAATTTCGGCCCTTGAACTTTGATTTAGTAAGATTTAATCTCTGAAACTTTTGAATTTTGGAAGCCCGGCTGAAATTGCGTGAAATTGTCACGCGCTATGAACTCGGTATCTAAAATGAAGAAAATCATAGTTCCGAAATACATATTTGTGGATAATTTTATTACTGATGTTGAAAAAGTGATTTTGTATTAATATTCGTGAGATATGTGAAGTATTGATGGCCTGTTAATAGATTATTGTTAGTTGTTCGTTGTTATTAGCTGATTACTAATTAATGTTTGGTAAAATTATGATGGACTATTGATAGTATTTAATATGAACATGTTTTAAATTAATTATAAAAATAAAAAAAATGTAATACAAAATTTTATAGAAAAAACCTATATAACTAAATAAATTTAAAAATAATAATTTATTAAACGAATAAATATAGGCCTAAGGTTTTTTTTGGGAAGTATCAATTTATAGGCTCAACGTTCAAAATAGCACCAATATAGATTTAACGCTTACAACATAATATCAATTTAGACTTAACGTTTACAATATAACATCAATTTAGGTCTCACGTATAAAATAACACTAATATAGACTTAACGTTGACAAAATAATACGAATTTAAGCTTAACGTTTATAAAATATATTCAATTTAAATTAAACGTCACAATTAAATTAATTATATTATATTTTTTTACTATTATAATACAATTATATTTAGTTTTATTTTCTTATATATTATAATACAATTATTTAGTATTCTTGTCTATTAAAACCTTATATTTGTTTTTTTCATCAACCATTCCATTACTACTAAATTTCATTGCTCATGTAATATATTCAAGCTAAAAGTAATTGAATATCCACAATAATTCGAACACTGTATTATAATAAATAAGAATATGAGACTAAATGAAAAGATAGCATATAAAGTTAATAGGGAAAGAATATAATATAATTAATTTAATTATGACGTTTAGCTTAAATTGTATATATTTTGTAAACGTTAAGGTTAAATTCGTATTATTTTGTAAACGTTAAACCCGTATTGGTGCTATTTTGTACGTGAGGCCTAAATTGATGTTATATTGTAAATGTTAAGCCTAAATTGATATTATGTTGTAAACGTTAAGGCTATATTAGTGCTATTTTGAACGTTGAGCCTAAATTGGTACTTCCCCAAAAATCTTAGACCTAAATTGGTACTTCCCTAATAACCTTCAATTTGTCTCACTAATATGTACGAACTTATAAGTGACCGCCCAATTTGGTATGCAGCATGTAAAAATGACCGGTTAACGTAAAGTCAACGTACCATGTCAGTAGTTTGACCGATCAAAAAGTCAAAATTTGACCATCCAATATAAAATTACTACTGTATCCTTATCCCCCCATCTTTTTTCCAGTATTTCTTTCTCTCCCTTCAAATTTCTTTCTCTCTAATCTCTTTCTCTCTCTAACTTCTTTATATCTCTTCTTCCTCCTTTAATAATAGCAAAAGGCCAAAAGCTTTTACTTCAGGCACCCTTCTCTATTTTTGTGCGTTAAAACTCATTAAAACAGCCAAAACTCACCATCTTCCCAATTCCCCAAAAATCCCAAACCCAATTTGTCGTAATGCCTTGAATCAGTATATCCCGTTTCCTATTCGGAGTAGGATTGGGTTTCGGATTCCTAGTTGGATTGGGATCATGGATTCCTAGTTGGATTGGGATCATGTGTTCCTAGTGGGATTAGGTTAGATTGGGTATTATAAATACCCCATTATGTAACCTAATCATTGTATTCTGATTTTCGCCTCCTAATAATACCATTCTCCTTCTGCCCGTGGACTAGCCAACACAACGTTGGTGAACCACGTAAATCTGTGTTTTTCGATTGTTTATTATTTTATCTTTCATTAATTCCGCACAACAAACTGGTATCAGAGCTTTCGGTTTCCGATCGGGGTTTTGTTTTCTTGAGAGAAAGATGTCTGCGATGAACGTGAAAATCGAAAAGTTTACTGGGAGAAATAGTTTCAGTCTATGGCAGATCAAGATGCGGGCTTTGTTAAAACAACAAGGTCCGTGGACGCCGTTGAAGAAGGCAACGGGAGAAGTCACTGCTGAGATGACGATTCTGGAAGAAAAGGCACATTCAACAATTATGTTGTGCCTCGCAGATGACATCATCACTGAGGTCTCAGACGAAGAGACTGCCGCCGGTCTGTGGATGAAGTTAGAGAGCTTATACATGACGAAATCTCTAACGAACAAACTTCTTCTGAAACAACGGCTGTTTGGTCTGCGAATGCAGGAAGGTATGCAACTCAGGGATCATTTAGATCAATTGAACACATTATTATTAGAATTACGTAATATTGATGTGAAAATTGAAGATGAAGATGCTGCTTTGATTCTGTTGGTGTCTTTACCGCTTTCATATGAGAATTTTGTTCAATCATTTATTGTTGGTAAAGATTCTGTGACTCTGGAAGAAGTTAGGTCATCTCTTCATAGCAGGGAGTTGCGTCATAAGGCGAGCAATACAGGTACAGATAATCAGGCCTCTGGATTGGTTGCCAGCGGTAGTAAGGGAAAGGGAAACAGTGGAAAGAAGAAGTCTAAGAAGCCGTTCTCAAAGGTTCCCAAGCAAGACGACACCTGTAATTACTGTAAGGAGAAAGGACATTGGAAAACTGATTGTCCAAAGAAGAAGAAGAAATCAGAAAATCAACCAGGTTCTGCTGCTGTAGCAGATGGCGACAGCAGCTCTGAAAATGATATTGCTCTAGTTGCTGATGGACACACTCATCACTCTAATGTGTGGGTTCTTGATTCTGGAGCATCTTACCATATTTGTCTAAGGAGAGAGTGGTTTTCAACTTATAAGCAGGTAGATGGAGGTAGCATTTCAATGGCTAATAGTCATGTCTGCAAAGCAGTTGGAATAGGCTCGATCAAGTTGAGGACACATGATGGTAAGTTCTGCACGTTGAACGAAGTCAGGCATGTTCCATTGATGACGAAGAATCTGATATCTCTGAGTCTGTTATACAGCAGGGGTCTCAGCTGGTCAGGAAAAGATGGAGTTCTACATGTCTATAAAGGTTCTGATGTGATTCTGAAAGGTGTGAAGCATGGTACTTTGTATTTCTTGCAAGGTTCCACTGTTACAGGTTCAGCTAATGCTGCATCGTCAGAGATTGACCAGGAGGATATGACAAAGATATGGCATATGAGACTTGGTCATATGGGCGAAAGAGGGATGCAGATTCTATCAAAGGATGATCTTCTTAATGGTCATAAGGTCAAGAGTCTGGAGCTTTGTGAACACTGTGTCTTTGGGAAACTACATCGCAGTAAGTTTCCCAAAGCTATTCACATAACAAAAGACACACTTGATTACATCCACTCTGATTGTTGGGGTCCATCTCGAGTTGAGTCTTTGGGAGGTCACAGATATTTTATGTCTCTGATTGATGATTATTCAAGGATGACTTAGGTCATCATGATGAAGCATAAAAGTGAAGCTTTCAAGAATTTCAAGCATTGGAAAGCATTGGTGGAAAACCAAACAGGAAAGAAGATAAAGAGGCTGCGAACTTATAATGGTCTGGAATTCTGTTCGTCTGAGTTTGATCAGTTCTGTAAGGATGAAGGGATTGCTCGGCATCACACAGTCAGGAATACACCGCAACAGAATGGTGTAGCTGAACGAATGAACCAGACATTACTAGAGAGGGTGAGGTGCATGCTCTCTAACGCTGGGTTAGAAAGAAGATTCTGGGCTGAAGCGGTGAACACAACATGTTATTTGATTAACCGCGGACCACACACCGGCATACAACTTAAGACGCCTACAGAAATGTGGTCAGGAAAGGTTGCTGATTACTCAAATTTGAAAGCTTTTGGGTGCACAGTTTACTATCATGTTAATGAGGGTAAGCTAGAGCCAAGAGCCAAGAAGGGAGTGTTCGTAGGCTATGGAGATGGAGTTAAAGGCTTCAGGATCTGGTCTCCATCAGAGAAAAGGGTCATTTTGAGCAGAAATGTAGTCTTTGACGAAAAATCTGTGCTTAGACCCATTGTGAAGCCTACAACTGCAACAGAAACTGATAGCATTGATAAACAGGTGGAGTTTCAGGTCATACAGAGTGAGAGTGGCTTGAAGGAACAAGAGTTAGAAGCAGAAATAGAGCTACCAGAATCTACACCATCAGTTTCTCAACCATCTGAAGCTACACATCGTAGCTTAGCTCAAGATCGACCAAGGAGGGTTGGAGTTAGGCCACCTAAGAGGTATGAGGACATGGTGGGCTATGCACTACAGGTTGCTGAAGAGGTGGACACTCGTGAACCATCAACTTACCAAGAAGCTGTTTCAGGCACCGATTCTGAGAAATGGCTTGCTGCTATGGGAGATGAGATGGAATCCCTTCATAAGAATCAAACATGGGATTTAGTCATACCACCTCCAGGGAGAAAGATTATTACTTGCAAGTGGGTTCTCAAGATGAAGGAAGGGATATCACCTGCAGAGGGAGTCAAGTATAAGGCTAGAGTTGTTGCTAGAGGTTTCAATCAAAGAGAGGGAGTGGATTATAATGAGATATTCTCACCAGTAGTCAGACACACCTCTATTAGAGTGTTGCTAGCTATAGTTGCACATCAAGATTTGGAGCTTGAGCAACTTGATGTAAAGACAGCTTTTCTGCATGGAGATTTGGAGGAAGAGATCTACATGACCCAACCAGATGGTTTCCAGATTCCTGGGAAGGAGAATTATGTTTGCAAGTTGAAGAAGTCCTTGTATGGACTTAAGCAGTCTCCTAGGCAGTGGTATAAGAGGTTTGACAGCTACATGATGCAGCTGGGCTACACCAGGAGCCCATATGATTGTTGTGTCTATTACAATAAATTGGAAGATGAGTCTTTTATCTATCTGGTGTTGTATGTAGATGACATGTTGATAGCTGCAAGAAAGAAGCACGACATTCAGAAGTTGAAGGGTCTTCTCAGCGCAGAGTTCGAGATGAAGGATTTGGGTGCAGCTCGGAAAATTCTAGGAATAGAGATTTACAGGGATAGAAGCAAAAGGAAACTTTTTCTGTCACAGAAGGGCTATATTCAGAAGATCTTGTCAAGATTTGGCATATCTACCGCAAAGCCCATAAATACTCCTAGTGCTGCAAGTGCACATATGTCTATTGCTTTTGCACCTAAGTCTGCTGAAGAGAAGGAGTACATGTCTCGAGTTCCCTATGCTAGTGCAGTAGGAAGCTTGATGTATGCAATGGTCTGCACTAGACCTGATCTTGCACAGTCTGTTAGTGTTGTTACCAGGTTTATGGGTGAACCTGGCAAGGAGCATTGGCAAGCTGTGAAGAGGATCTTTCGGTACCTAAAAGGTACATCTGACGTTGGTCTCATTTATGGAGGTGATACAGAGTGTTTGGTGACAGGTTTTTCAGACTCTGATTATGCTGGAGATGTTGACAGTAGAAGATCTATGACTGGTTATGTTTTCACTCTTGGCAGTTCAATTGTCAGTTGGAAAGCTACTTTGCAGCCTACAGTGACTTTGTCTACTACAGAAGCAGAGTATATGGCACTGACTGAAGCTGCTAAGGAGGGGATTTGGCTTAAAGGACTGGTTAGTGATCTTGGTCTACATCATGATCAGGCTACAGTGTATTGTGACAGCTTGAGTGCAATCTGTTTAGCCAAAGATCAAGTTCATCATGAGAGGACCAAGCATATAGATGTGAGGTATCATTTTCTGAGAAGTGAAAAGAGGGTCAAGGTGAAGAAGGTAGGCACTGCTGACAATCCGGCTGACATGTTTACCAAGCCTGTTCCACAGAGCAAGTTTCAACACTGTTTGGACTTGCTAAACGTCAGAGATTATTAGTTGCCCTATGGGGTTGACTCTGAGGCAGAGGGAGAAGTCTGTTCATCTGGCACTGTCATTGGTGCATCTGTTATGTTTTCAGGAGGATTCAAGTCAAGGTGGAGATTTGTCGTAATGCCTTGAATCAGTATATCTCGTTTCCTATTCGGAATAGGATTGGGTTTCGGATTCCTAGTTGGAGGATCATGGGTTCCTAGTTGGATTGGGATCATGGGTTCCTAGTTGGATTGAGATTGGGATCATGGGTTCCTAGTGGGATTAGGATCATGAGTTCCTAGTGGGATTAGGTTAGATTGGGTATTATAAATACCCCATTATGTAACCTAATCATTGTATTCTGATTTTCGCCTCCTAATAATACTATTCTCCTTCTGCCCGTGGACTAGCCAACACAACGTTGGTGAACCACGTAAATCTGTGTTTTTCGATTGTTTATTATTTTATCTTTCATTAATTCCGCACAACACAATTTGTATTCAATCCTGACTTTTAATGGCTTCTCTTCCTGAAATTCTTCACTCCCTCCTCACTAGCAGATGGTTCTTTGCAAGAGTAGTGGAGAAGATAACCATGAAGTCAAAGCTCACAAAAAAGAGCCGAGACATGGGTACAACATGAAACTCGTAACTTAATCGGTATTTGGCGAGAAATGGATGGTGTATTCAATACTTCTCAGCATTCGATTTTGAGGAATAGAATGTTTCGAATTCGGATTCTAATTTGGAAACAACCAGAAAATTCCATTAATCTCATCATTAAAGAGATAGAAAGAGGACAGAGATAGAGGAGTTAGAGAGAGAAAGAAATATAGGAAAAAAAATGAAGAAATCGAAGGGATAATGGTATATACGTAATTTTATATTAAGTGGATAAATTTTAACTTTTTTGACTGGTCAAACTGATTGACTGGTCATTTTTACCCACTGTACACCAAATTAGGAGGTCACCTAATTTTGGTGTACAACCTTCACTTTTGAACAATAAGAGATCTCCAACACTAACTAGCTATTTGACTCTCTAAAATAATATAAAATATTAGTTTAGCCAAATTTAACTAGCCAAATTTATGTTTTACTCCAACCATGCTAGCTATTTGACTCTATTTGATTATTTTATCATTAAAAGTGATTAAATTTAAAGAAAAAAAGAAAAAGTAGAAGAAAATACAAAGAGGAAAGAGAAAGAATGAATAAAAAATAGAAATAACTAGCCAAAGAGACTAGCCAAATTTAGCTAGTGAAAATGGATAGCTATTTATTTTAGAGAGCCATGTCACTTTGTTGGAGTGGTCACTCTCTAAATGGCTAGTTAAATTTGACAATTTAGAGAGTCATGTCACCCGATTGGAGATGCTCATATACACAATTTTATAGGTGACCTCCCACTAAAGTGTATATCTAGTAAAAATGATCGGCCAAGCCTGTTGAGCCTCCCAAGTAGAGTCCACCAATGACTAAATTACATTTATACCCTCTTATAATTTCCCTTTTTCACAGTGTTTTGAAAACCGGACCGGACCGGCCGGTCGAATCGCGAACCAGTCAAGTGTTCGGTCCGGTTTTAGCTATACAGGTTCAACTATATTAAACCGCATCAAACCAGGGTTGAACCGCGAACCGGTGTTGAACCGCGAACCGGTGTTGAACCAGTGAACCGAATTGACCCTGGTTTTTTGCCATTTTTTGAAAACATATTGAATTAAGGAAAAAATTTAAAAATTAGGTAGAGAACAACCTCTTTAATAATTGGTGTTAATTAATTTAATTTTAATCTTAATATTGTGTTAAACTATGAGTTTGATTTTAGATGTGTGAATTTTTAATTAATGTGTTAAATTAAGGATTGGTTACCGATGTGTGAATTTTTATATTATCTGTATGAATTTTTAATTTTTAATTAATATGTTAACTTAAGAATTGTTTATTATAGGTATGAAATTTTTAATTTTATGTTCAATGAAACATCATTTTATTTTTTATATATATATATTTTTTTTTTTTATCTGGTTGAACCATTCCGGTTGAACCGGTTGAACCTATTGAACCTTGAACCAGTTGTCTCACCGGTTCAACATCTGATCCGGTTTTCAAAACATTGCTTTTTCATCCTTCTCTTCATTCTCTTCCTTCTCCTTCATTTTTTTCTCTCACTCTCTCTTTCTTTCACTTCTTTATTCTCTCTATATGCAATTTAGAGAGAGAAATAAAATCAAAACAAGCAAAATCTATAAATGCAATACCATTTGATATCAATGCAATACACATATTGTATGCAGGACATTGTTAGACTGCCATTCTCCCACATGCTTAACATTATCATCCGCATGGACACCAAAATCACTTGTCAACTTATCAACATCAGTAGCATTGGCACCAAATTCACCTTTATAAGGATTGTCATGGAAAGACATTCCCCATCCAACGCGTTAAAACTTTAAAAATGTTATCATTTTTTAGAAACTATCATTGAAAGAAAATTAAACATGTTTACATTTTTTTAATGGTAAAGACATAATAAAAATGAATATTAAATATGTTTATATAATTATTAAAAAATAAAATTTTAAATAACTAAAAACTTAAAAAAAAAAAAAATAAGGTTAGAGGGAGTTGAACATAGGATCTCCTCAAATAGAAGTAAGCAATCTTCACCATCTCATCTATCTTTAAACATTAAAATAATACTACATAGAGTCAATATAATTCTTGCCAAAATATTATCACACACCATTATCAAATTTTTTTTTTCTCAATTCTCCGGCAGCTTGCCGGGGCTCGAACCCACCCCAACCCCCCCTTAATTCCGTCCTTGAACATACCCTTCCCACTTTCTCCTTTCCTTTATACTTCATAATGACAAGATGAACTTCTTTATCTTCTTTTGTCTATTCTACTGGGCCTCACATGATATATCTCTGGGTCAAATACATGAATATCATAATTAAGTATAAAATTACAACTAGGTCATATAACCAAATTTAATTATTAATATGTCATTATTCTCTATATATTATGATTTTATACCATAATTTAAAAAATTTAGACTCCAATTCATAAATCATAAACCCTAGAAAATATATTCTAGACTTCTAATTTATAAATTCTAATACTTGAAATATATTAAAACTACTGATTTTACTAGTTTGATGTAATCCAAAATTATGATTTGACATAATTGTAAATAATTTTTAAAAAATGAATTTCTGTGTAATTTTCCCTATATCTATCTCACCAGATCCTACACCAGCTAATACCATGTTTTGTCATTGTCCCGTTATAATGCAAAATAATATGGGCAAAAAGCATCATGAGGTCCCTGATCTTTCATTGTTTGGTGCATTAAGCCCTTGATCTTTTATTTAGACACATTAAGCCCCTGATCTTTCATCATTTGGTGCATTAAGCCCTCGATCTTTTATTTAGACACATTGAGCCCTTGATCTTTCATATATGGGTGTATTAGGCCCTTCCGTAAATCAATTAATATATAGGTTTATTAAGGACATGTTTGGTTAGGTTTATATAACTACAACGTTTCGCATTTTTTCTGGACACTGCAACATTTTGGAGCTTTTCACGAAAAGCTCTTTTCATGAACAGTTGTTTGTAGTTACTTGTTATTGATAAAATTACCCTTCTTATTTCCACAAAATGTGCTTTAATTTTAACATTGTTTTTATTTTTAGAACATAATTTCAAAAAACAATTGTGTTCAATAAATTTTTTATTTTTTATTTAAATTATTTTTATTAATTTGTATAATATATTTTTTATTTTAGAATTTGTTATTTTTAGAACATCATTTGTTGTCACCAAACATGCCCTTAATAAACCTATATATTAATTGATTTATGGAAGGATCTAATATTCCCATATATGAAAGATCAAGGGCTTAATGTGTCTAAATGAAAGATCGAGGGCTTAATGCATCAAATGGTGAAAGATCAAGGGCTCAATGTGTCTAAATAAAAAATCGAGGGCTTAATGCACCAAACAATGAAAGATCAGGGGCCTCAGGATGCTTTTTTTGCCAATAATATAAAAAGCAAGCTTCATGATCTATAAGATAAGACATGTAACAAATAGTTAAATGATTAAACTATATCTTTCATTAATACAAGGATAATTAACTAAAACATATCAATTACCTAACCAAAGCATATGAGCAAGGACTGTGGCGAATACAAGATTACTCGGTTGGGGGCCCGATTTTACACGTGCGTTTGGAGAAATTTTTTTTTTTTACTAAATTGAACTTGCTTATTTTTTTTTTTTGGTATATATGCGTGTTATAATTTGAATGGTCAAGATCCAATTTTAAGTATTAATGTACAATTTCTCAAAATTAAGCTAGATTTCGTTTAATAGTCCTAACATGTAAAAAAATTGGATTTAGGGATGGCTAAACATGTAAAAAAAATTTAAAAATTGATTTAAGGAGGCCTAAGAGGTAAAAAAAAAATAGAAATTTGGATTTAGAAATGCCTAACATGTCAAAAAAAATTAGAAATTTGGATCTATAGAGGCCTAACAGGCCTAAAAAAAATTAGAAATTTGGATTTAGGGAGTGTCTAATAGGTACAAAATATTGCAATTGAACTTGCTTGGGAGAAAAATTGATATCAGCTTTGGGTTGAGTCAGACTCCATGTACGTAGTTAATCTGCTTCGACATCGTTCCATGGATGTTCCTTAGAGTATCCGACATCGTTCCATGGATGAACATTCTTTTTACACACATCTTTAGGGAAGGAAATAGAGTTGCTGATGCACTGGCAAAGTTTGGAGTCTCTTCCTCAGTGATTAATTGGTGGCCTTCAGCTCCTGCTTTTTGCCACAGGTTTATCAATGATGACATTTGTAATATTTCTCACTTGCGTTTTTCTTGACCTTTCCTAAACTTTTCTCCTTCCCCATTCTTCTTGTTTGTTCTCCTTCCTCTTCTCTTGTTCAAACACTCACCTTTTCTTTTATTAATATATTGCGGGTTTGCCAGTTCTTGGGTGCTCACACCTCCCAAGTTCTGTCTCGTCCCAATTTCTATCAAAAAAAGAATTTTGGACAAGCCTAACACGTAATGAGATATATTTAAATTTTTTTATTAGTTCAATGCTAGTTTCTAAAAAATTATAATATTTTTAGCTTTAAATTTAAAAATTTAATTTAAAAATTAAGTTTAAATAAACAATTTCTAAAATAAATTGAGGTTGGAGGGAATTGAACCTAGGACCTTTAAAAAAAATAAGTGTTTTAACCATCTTATCTACATTTAAACAATGAAATATTGCTACATAGAACCTATATAGACTAAGGGGGCGTTTGGTTGCTCCTTTTCATGCTCTTTTTGCCTTTTCACTTCAAAAGGGAGAGTTTTAGGTGTTTGGTTAGTGACCTCCTGTTTGCCTTTTACAATTGAAAAGCAGCATTAGGTGTTTGGTTAATGGTCTCCTGTTTGCCTTTTACACCCGAAAAGCAGCATTTTACAAAAGCAGAGAATCTCTGCTTTTTGGAAAAGCAGCTTTTTTCCAACAGCAAACAGCAAACCGTAACAGCAACAGCAAACCGTAACAGTAAACAGAAACCGTAACAGTAAACATCAAACAGCAACAGTAAACAGTAGGTAAAACAAACGAGCCCTAATATTTGAGGGGCTCGAAACTATTCGTTACCATGGTGGTTCCGACGGCTGGAGGGGCCCGGACCCCAGGCCCACCCCAGGAAGGACAATAAAGCATGAAAAAACAACCATACGTACTCTACAAAGTCATGGCAACACAATAAATGCCCCCTACTACCCCTTAACTTGTGAAATAACTACAATTCATACATATATAATGTCATCACACATGGTCTATGCATGACAAAGTTCCTTTATGAAAGGTGGTTCAAAGAAATTAGGGTTAATTATAAAAAAATTACTCTGTGGTTTGGCCGATTTGCGATGTGGTATCTGTGGTATTTTTTTTGCAAACATAACTCTATGGTTGCAAAATTTTATATGCTTTGTTACTTTGCCAAATTGGGCGGATAACGACCTCAAAATGAAAATTTTCAAGTATTAAACTTGTTTGGTATCATATTTACTATGGAACCATATTCTTAATTTTTTAAAATCATCATTTTTGGAGTTTTCTCTCTCTAAACATTATCTTTCTCTCTCATAAAAAACAACACCTAAATGACCTCAAACCTAAAAAGTTGAAGAATTAAAGTTGCTTAAAATATCATTTAACTCTTAAAAATTTTCATTTCGAAGTCGTTATCGATCAAATTCTGACAAAGTGAACTCAAATGTAAAATTTTGCAAACCACAGGATTACGTTTGCAAAAAAAAAAAAAATACAACAGGTACCACATCGCAAACCGGCTAACCACATGGTACTTTTTTGTAATTAACCCTAGAAATTATATTCTCTCCCACTTCTATGAAAAATCTAGTGTAGGGTCCACTACAATTCAAAATCTAAAATATTCCATATATTATTTACATAATATTTTGTCTATAATCGTTTTATATAAACAAGTTAGAGATAGGAAAACATATAGAGAATAAATTATATGGAGAGAGAGAGAGAGTGTGAGGAACACATATGGAAGAAAAAATTACAAGCAAGCGTATATCTTTCTTCTTATTATTTTGGGTAATTAATTTATTAGTCCCTATATTTTGACAAAACACATTGTTTAGTCCCTGCATTTTTAAAAACACATGGTAATGTTCTTAACCTTTTTCTCAATAAACTGTTTAGTCATTCCGTCTGTTTGTTAGATTTTTTTCCGTTTATGACTTCGGAAATGACTAAATTACCCTTTACTATTTACCTTCAAACTTTAGAAGAGGAAATCTAATTTAAAAGAAGAAGCTATTTGTATGGAGAACAAGAAAAAGAAAAGACCCAATGCTTACGAATTTGAACGATTAAGAAGAAAATCAAGAAGAAGAACACTCAAAGTTGATTTCAGATGCATTAGAGTTTAAAGGAAAGGAAAAGAAGAACGCAAATCCAAATTGACTAACAAAATCTTTATGAGAGTCTTACGGCAGGGACTAAACAGTTCACCGAGAAAAAATTTAGAGACTAAACAGTTCATCGAGAAAAAGGTTAGGGACTTTATCATATATTTTTAAAAATACAGGGATTAAACAGTGTGTTTCGCCAAAATATAGGGACTAATAAATTAATTACCCTATTATTTTTAGGGTTTCAATTTCGAAAAGCGGAGCTTCTTCTCACATGGTATCAGGTCTTCTTGGATCAAATGGTCGAGAGTTCGAGTCCTGACAATCTTATTAATTTATGGGAATTAAAAACACATGATGAGATGAACTTGTGTTGTAAACGCCGTCGCCTATAGTTTAATTGGTTCCATGACACATAAGTAATTTATCCGTTATTTTGAGTATTTTAACCTTTTAGTTTTTTTTTTTGAATGAAAGAATGCTTTATTGGCTGATATCAGCAGAAAGAATTGAAGACAAAAAAGGCGGGGAATGATACCATTCTCCACGAACAGATAGAGAATTGACTGCTCTAGCCAGGCTATGAGCTGCGCAATTCGCTGATCGTTTAACAAATGAGATAGTTATATTATCTAACTCTTGAACTAAACCTATATAATCACTAATAATATCGGACAAATAAGAGTTGTTTAGTGTTTGCTGGTTTATTGCTTGGACTACCAGTAAGCAGTCCGATCTGATTTCGATGTTCCTATAACCTCCTTCCTTGATCCATGTAAGTGCCTCTTTGACAGCTATTGCCTCCACAACAACAGGTTCGAAGAATCCTTCAGTTGACCCATGTCTTGCAAATAGGCATAGACCAGAGTTGTCTCGAGTCAAAAAGCCAAACGAGCAGTATCCCTCCTCACTGAAGATGCCAGCGTCAACGTTGCAGGCCACAAAACCAGCTCTAGGGCGTCTCCAGCCTACTGCCATTCTAACCTCAGACGTTACAGCAGACAATCGAAGTAATTGAGCTGCTCTCCAATCTGATGCCTCTTTATCAGCAATATTTATCAGTTCCTGCGGTGTGTTACTGATATTATTCCATACATGACTGTTTCTATATTTCCAGATCCACCAAATCATAAAGCAAATTCTACATTGGAGCTGCTGGTCATTAAGGTTTATTATCATCGTAATCCATTCCATAATTCCTGCAACGTCTTCCATTCTATTATCCTTAAAGAATATCAGCCACACTTGTTTCACATGGATGCACCTAATTAACGCATGATCCGCATCTTCGTTCACCTGATCGCACAGAGGACATATTGGGGAAAGGTTACTATGTCGTGCTTGAAGATTACTCATAACCGGTAGGCATCCGAAAGCTAGTCTCCAAAGGAAGTTCCGGATTTTTGGGGGAGCCTGCACTTTCCATATTAGCTTCCATGATCTTGTTGAATCATTTTGCAGAGCTTCCTCTCTCCAAGTTAGCGCCCTATAGCCCGACCTGACGGAGTATCGACCGGTTTTGTCAAGTCCCCAGTGCCAAGTATCTTCAATGTCAGGATCTCGCCTAGGAATAGAAAGAATTAACTTCAAATCCCTTTCATTGAAAGTATTAACCAACAATTGCCGATTCCAGCGTCCGTCTACCTGCAGCAGATCCTGGACTTTCCCAGTAGGTAGTGTAATATCCTGAGGGCTGGTTATATAGGGGTTCGATATCTCAGGCAGCCACGCATTTCCCCATATCAGTGTTACCTGACCGTTACCTATTTTCTGTCTCAATCCTTGATTAATGAGAGCTTGACAAGATCGAATACTTCTCCATACGTAAGAGGGGTTATGGCCAATATCTGCATCCAGGAAGTCTTTATTAGGGAAATATCGAGCTTTGAGGATCTTTGCAACCAGTGAAGAAGGTTGTGTGACAATGCGCCATGCCTGTTTGGACAGTAGAGCTGTGTTGAATTCACTTATGCGTCGGAATCCTAATCCTCCTAGAAACTTTGGTTCACACAATTTTTTATAGTTCATCCAGTGTATGCCTTTCCCTGAGTTGCTATCCGCTTTCCACCAAAATCGGTTTAGCATCCGTTGTACATCTTCACAGAACTGAGCTGGTAAAAGAAAAATACTCATAATATATGTAGGTATGGCTTGTAGTATTGATTTGATGAGAATTTCTTTTCCTGCTCTTGATAGAAACTTTTCCTTCCAGTTGTTTAACCTGTTCCGGATCCTTTCTTTGATAAATGCAAAGGTTTGCATTTTATTGCATCCAATCATCGTCGGGACACCTAGATAAAAACCAAGATCATGGACCTCCTGAACTCCCAGTATACTACTCGCCCTTCCCCTGTCATCCGAGCTTGTGTTCGAACTGAAAAATAAAGCCGATTTATCAAAGTTTATGCGCTGACCTGAGGCTTTCTCGTAAGTTAGGAGACATTGCTGGACAGTAGTAGTTTCTGATAAAGAGGCTCTGAAGAAGATGTAGCTATCGTCTGCAAAGAATAGGTGGGAAATCTGGGGTGCCGTTCTTGCTATCTGACAACCATGAATAAGCCATGCTCGTTCCTTCAGTTGTAATAGGGATGACAGGCCTTCTGCACAAATGAGAAATAGGAACGGGCTGAGCGGATCCCCTTGTCTAAGGCCCCTCGACGGAATAATTGGTCCCAGCTCTCTACCGTCCTGGATGATCTTGTAAGTTACAGATTCCACACACATTTTTACCCATGTAATCCATTTGTCTGAGAATCCCAACTTATGTAACATTGCCCATAAAAATGCCCATTCCACTCGGTCATACGCTTTACTCATATCGAGTTTAAGCACTGCAGAACCTTCCTTGCCTTGCCTTTTGTTTTTCAGATGATGGATGACCTCGTAAGCCACGATAACATTATCTGATATTAATCTTTCACTGAGAAATGCACTCTGGTTTACCCAAATCACATCCGGTAGAATCTTCTTCAGATGAGTGGCCACCATTTTTGAAATGATCTTGAATAGAACGTTACACAGAGCTATCGGCCTAAGATCAGTTACCTTTTCCACGTTTACCTTCTTTGGAATGAGAATGAGAAGGGTATCATTCAATTGGTCTAGAAGTAGCGAATTGTCGAAAGCAGTCAAGCAGCTTGAAGTGATATCAGAGCCGATGATTCCCCAAAATCGCTGGAAGAACGCCGGGTTCAAGCCATCAGGACCCGGACTTTTATCTGGATGCATTGAGAAGCACGCGACACGGACTTCATCTGCAGTAAATCTCTGAGTTAGAAATTCATCCTGGGCTGAAGTTATTCTCTGTTGGATTGCATTGATGATTTCTGAGGCTTCACTCCCGTTACTTGTAAAGATCCCCTGGAAGTAGTCAATAAAAATTTCCTCCAGTCCATTACCCCAAGAGCACCAATTTTCATTCCCGTCTCGCAATTCAGTGATGGAGTTATTGCGCTTTCTCACGGTTGCATAAGCATGAAAGTACCGAGAGTTTGAGTCTCCCTCCTGTAACCAATGCAACTTGGCTCGTTGCTTCCAGAAGTCCTCTTGTTGTTGTAAAGACTTTAGATATGCAGCTCTAGTGTGCAGAAATAATTCAGCCCCCCCTCGATCAGTTCGAAGACGGTATTCATTCATCTGTTTATGTAAGTCTGATATCCGCAATTGTAAGTTACTGTCGATCGATTTACTCCACCTCTGTAATGCAGCCGTACAATCAGATATTTTACTCAATATTGGTTTCCCTGCACTTGTCGACCATGCCGTTCGAACCACAGATTGACAGTTTCCATCCCGTAACCATTGATTCTCAAATTTGAACCTCTTCACTTTTGGGGCTGATATCCACGCTTTAAACTGCAGCACTAGAACAAAATGATCAGAACAAGCAGCTACTTGGTTTATGAGAACAGATTGGCCGAAATGTTGTTGCCATGCCGGGTTTACCACCACTCGGTCGAGTCTCTCCTCCGTCCATCTATCTGAACCCCTACCAACTTCCCAAGTGTACTGATGACCTTTCATTGGTAAGCTTTGCAATTCACAGTCATCTAAAGCTGATTGGAACCCCTCCAATAACCAATTTGCTCGGTTTGGTCCTCCTCGTTTCTCTTCCGGGCAAGTTATATCGTTAAAGTCGCCAACACATCACCATGCCTGCCCCCCTTCCAAAAATAGTGATCTAAGCATCTGCCACGATTCCCTCCTCCGGCTTCTCTCCGGATATCCATAGAAACAAGTTAATCTCCATGGCTGTATAGCTCTAATTGAAACTTGAGCATCAATAAAATTAGTGGAGGCGGACAATATATCAATCGTGACTCCACTACGCCATAGTAGGGCAATTCCCCCTCCATGACCTCTCCCATCAACAATACAATGATTCTCGAACCCCAACTTCCTACAAACCGTTAACACTTTAGCCTCTTTTATCATTGTTTCCATGAGGAATCTGATCAAAGGCTTATGGGCACGAACAAGGTCCCGTAGGACATTAACTGTACGGGGATTGCCCAAACCCCGACAGTTCCAACTGATGAGACTCATAGTCCTAGGCGGACCTGGCTCCCAGGTCTCGCCCCTCCTCCGATTTTAAGCTGATCGGATAAACTGTTTTCTTCCTCCATCTGATTCTCATCTAAACGCTGCCTCTTCGGATCTATAATAAGTGTATGGTCAACATTCATTGCCACATGAGATGGTATTTCAGATGAAGAACTTAGGTTGACACCGCTTGAGGATTTTACCTTGCCAGTCTCTCCTCTTTCATCGTTAACTTCCCCTTTATTTGTAATCATAGAAACTGACCTTTCCGGTGTTAACTTCTCAAAGCGAATGGTATCAGCTTCTGCTGAAGGGTCACGGAGCCACTCTTTGCCTCTCTGGATGCCAGTCTTGCGCAATGACGCTCTGAGCCAACTTCCAAACTTCCTCTGGCTGGTATCCTCTTTACAATCAAATAGAGTAGGGCAGAATTTATCAGCATGCCCGATGATTCCATAAAAAAACAGAACGGAGGAAGACGTTCATATCTAACATTCACCCAAAGCCATTCCCCACCACTCCTCTTTAGTTTCTGCCCAGTTTTCAGTGGTCTGCGAACATCAATGGTGACCTTAATCCTCAGGTAGCTTCGTCGGAGTCCTGAAAAGTTTTTTGGATCTGCTTCCACATAGTGACCTAATTGGTTACCAATTGCTTTACATACAGCCTCTGTTTGGAAGCCCATAGGTAAGTCTGAAATTTGAACCCATATAATCAGGTCCGTCAATGTGGGCATCAGGGGCTGTTCATTGATTCCTAGCTGTTTCACGATTAGTAGGTTCTAATTGAAAGTCCAGGGACCATTATTGAGTACTCGCAGCATATCAAGTTCGTGGAAGAATTGGAATAAGTACCGACCTTCCATATCAGTTTCTGTGATTGTTACACCTTTGACAGGTTGCCAAATTGCTGTTAGGGTTGTTTTCATCGACTCGAAGTGTGTCGCCTTGATAGCAAGGAATTGTCCGACCACAAAATAGGTTTTTTGATGTTCTTCGCTTTGCAGGGCATCTTTAGTGATAACTAGACCTTCATCAACACTACTGAGGCAGAGTAGCGCATATTCCTCGGCCAGACCTTTATTTTTTTCCATTGGATCAAATTGCAGTTCACCAGAATTAGTAAAACGATAGAGTCCGGTTTGTGAATGGGATGAATCAAGTTGCTGCGGTTGCTAGGTTTAAGTGTTGTTGAAAGGGTGGGTTTAGGTATTGGTTTTGATCGGCGGAGACAGCATAGGGGAAAAGGATTATCGGATATGCTTATCAGGGTTAACTGGAGTAAGGGAAAATTGAGGTTTAATCGACGAGGGTAGCGAGGTGGGGGTTTGGTAAGACGTTAGGTTTATCAATGAAGGATTTGGTTATCGGTAAGGCCATCAGGGTTTAGTTTAGGTTATTCAATGGGATTATCGGGGGGAGATTAGGGTCTTGATCGGTTTACGGAGAAGATATGGGTTTTGGGAGGGGGATTAGGTTAAACATCTCAGATGAGAAGACACAAACACTCCAAGAGGAGAGACATTTTTAACCTTTTAGTTAAATAATTGCAATTACGATTAAGTGTTGTCTGTAATTCATGATTATTTTAGTTTTTTAATCAACTGATAATTACAGCTGTAACTCACTATGATCATCGTAAATTCAATACTCTGTGTTTTAAACACCGAATTAGAAAGCAAAGAACCAGATAATTACAACCTTTATTTTTTTTTAAAACACATTAAACTATTGATTTTTTATTTTTAGTCTCAATAAATCCTTCATAACAAAAAAAGTCGAATTTGAAATAAAACTCGGTTAACATAATATTATTCATTTTATATGCATTATAAATTTATAGTTTTAACAGTTCGAAGCAGTTTTTAATATATATAATGTGGTTATATGAAAGTATAACACAGATAAAAGAAATAATATTTTTTTGGATTAATTATAAAAAAGTACCATGTGGTTTGGCCGATTTACGATATGGTAGCTGTGGTATTTTTTTTGCAAACACAACTCTATGGTTGCAAAATTTTACATATTTTTTTTTATTTTGCCAAATTTGACCGATAACGACCTCTAAATGAATATACTTTTGGCAAGAATCTATGATTTAATTGTGGTAAATTATATAAATGGTCACTTAAATTTGAGTCAGTTTCAAAAAGATTACTAACTCAATAAAATCATTAATTTTTTTTTTACCGAATTCCTTTCAACTAATTCAGACAAAAAAAAAACTCTTATATCAGTTGCCTCTTGAACTTATCCAAAAAGATTGTTTGGCTTCTTCAACTTATATTATATCTCATTAACTCCTTAAACTTGTTTAAACTACCATGGTTAAGTTCCTTAATCTAGAAAAACACCATAAAAATATACAAAATAAAAAGTTAATTTATTTTACAAACTTAAAATCATGAATTAAGCCGTTACTTTTTAAATTTTGATTTTTTTTTTACGAATTTAGACAAATTGCAATATATGTCACTTTAAACAAATTCAAGGAGAAAATGGATCATTGTAAGGAAGTTGAGGGTCAATAGATTATTTTAAACAAATCCAGGTGGCCAATAGATTATTTTAAACAAGTTGAAGAGGCTAACGAGACATTATATAAGTTTAGGAGACCAATCAACATTTTTTATAAATTCAAGAGACTTTTCATGCATTAAGCAAAAAAAAATCAATTGAATAGATATTTGGCAAAAAGCATCATTAGATCCTTAATCTTTTATTTTTTTTAGTTCATTAAACCATTGATCTTTTATTTAAATACATTAAACCCCTGATCGTTTATTTTTTTATCTCATTAAGTCATTGATGACCAAATTAGTAAGTTGTGAACATCTAATTCTGTTAAAATTAAATTGAGGAAAGGAAAATTACATTGAAGAGAAAGAAAAACGCTCAACCCACCACACCCTATGTGATTCGAACCCATAACCTCTAGAGTCATAGGTAAACTCTCAACCAACAAGCTAAGAGCTTCACCACAATTTTTATAGTTTGAATTAAGGTTTGTACAATTTTTCTATAAACACATTACACATTCAAAACTACTTTCAAACAATTAAAAAATATAAATTCCAAATGCAGGTACAATGAATAACAGTCAGTTAATCAAATTTTATGTTCAAAAATATTTTTTTTCATCATCAAAGGCTTAGGGGTGTTTGGATGCTCATTTTCATGCTTCTGTTAGCCTTTTCAGTTCGAAATGGAGAGTTTTAGTTGTTTGGTTAGTGACATTCCTGTTTGTCTTTTACACTTGAAAAGCAGCCTTAGGTGTTTGCTTAGCGACCTCCTGTTTATAATTTACATCTGAAAAGTAGCCTTTTATAAAAGCAGAGAATCTCTGTTTTTTGGAAAAGCAGCGTTTTCCAACAGCAAACAACAACTAGCAACAGAAACAGCAAACCGTAACAGCAAACAACAAACGACAACAGCAAACAGTAGGTAAAACAAACAGACCCTTAATAAAATAAAAAAAATGACCAAAAGCTTAATGTATCTAAATAAAAAATTAAAAGTATAATGAAATGAAATATTAGGTACCTAATGAACTTCAATCAACGCCATAAATAATTCAGTTTTACCTCTAATACGACAATCATGTGGAAACTATGTAAAAAAAAATATTTTTTAGTTGCTACGTGTCAAGCAATTGAAGGGTCAATTATACTCATAACTATTAAACTTCATTTATTTTCATCATATAACCACTAACTTCAAAATGTAATATAAAAGTCACTCAATTTTATATTTTCTAACATTATGGGCATTAAACTTTAACTAACATCTCAAAATAACATTTAACGATCTAAAAATGGAAATGTTCAAGAATTAAAATTGTTTGATATCATATTTTTTATTTTCCAAAATCACAATTTCTGAATTTTTCTTTCTCTAAAAATTCACTTTCTATCTTCTATCCAAACGACCTCAAAACGAAAATTTGAAAAAAATAAACTTGTTTAGAATATCATCAATTCTTGAAATTTTTTATTTTGAAGTTATCAATGATCATTTTGAGGCGTTGATTGAAGTTCAGTGACAATGATGTTAGAAAGTATAAAGTTGAGTGAATTTTATATTAAGTTTTGAAATTTAGTGGTCATACCGTAAAAATGAAAATTCAATGATCACGAGTGTAATTTACCTAACAATTAATTAAGTAAATAAAAATTAGAATTTTATTTTGTCATGTTGATATAGTGCAAAAAGTACTCCTCGCAACCCTAACGTCTAAAATAATGCAATTATACCTCTAATATTGATAAATTGAGTCAATTTCAGATATCTTTATAAAATACAGATGTTTTACTACTTATTCTGCACTTCTAAAAAAATTTCACATTTTTCTTTATGATTTAGTAATAGAATTGGAGATCAATATTTTTAAATTTGATAAAATATTTGAATTTTTCTGTCCAACCCGTATAAAATACATTTTATAATTTTATAATTTTTCAACTTTTTAAATTTATTTTCCACGTCTATTCACGTGCTTGTGATATGTTATTAATGAGTAATAAAATGACACAATTTTCCAACGTTAAGAGTGTCACACCCGATCCTAAATGACCTCAATCGGCATCGGGCGTGAAATAGAAAGATAATAATCAATACTTAGGAGTCTCCCATTTATCCATTACAATTGAAATACTAAAGTTCTAATAATAGTTCTAACAATAAGTAACAACTTCCAATCATCGCCTAATCGGTCGGTAATCTTCTCTATACTTGTACTTTCTCACCTAAAAACATTAAAACATTTAAAAACGTGAGACAGAAATCTCAGTAAGAAACTATCAGAGATAAAAACCAACTTTACTTAACATAGCTACAAATATACCTTTATAAAGGGATTTAATCAAAACCTTCTCAAATATACTCAAAACTTAACGTTTCATCAAACCATTTCATAATCAAATAAATCTTTTATCAAACCAACTTGTAATCAAATAAATGTTTTATCAAACCAACTCGTAATCAATCAAACGTAAAACCTTATATCAAAATCAATCATAACCGAAAACATAATCCAAATGAACTTAAAACATTGTATCCATCCTCGAGTTTCTCCCCTTAAGTATCAATCCATAACCACATATATATAGTCGAGACGTCTCTTAACATTGCCTATCCCATATGGTCTTACCCAACACTTCGCTGCCATACCCAATAGGTCTTCAGACTGTGTACACAGGCCATATCCCTCACTGAACATGGTCTTCAAATATAAAACCACCGATCCGGATAACTCTCGATGGATATAAAATCATAAAATCATAACGTGCTCAAATTTCCTTTCACAATCAAATTCCAAACTATTTCATCACCATAAATCATTTGGCTTCAATTAGCCCTTTTGTAAAAATAACCACAGTTCTTCAAAATATCAATCCTTAATTAATAAAAATTCCAAAGGTAATCAATCAAATTAAGCTTTAAATCAACATAATCAAGTAAAATCTGAAATTCACATAGAAGTATATGTTGAAATACCTTTCCACGTAATTTTGATTTGACAAAATTGTTTAAATATAAATTATAACACATATCCTAAACACACTAAGTTTAAATGCTTTGATTTATTCTACTAATGTGTTTGTTCAATGTTAAGTATAAATGTTATAAGTCATAAGGATTGGAAGGCCCAAGCCCAATACGGAAACCAAGGCCCAAGTTAAACAACTCAGTACACTCGGCCCGCGTATGTCAAGACGCTGCCGTTTTTGTTCAAAACGCAACTCAACAATCGGAAGGATCTAGAAGACCTTCGGGAACAACTTCAAGATGAAGCTGCTGAGTAGTCTCGACAAAGCGTACAAGACAGCAGCTGGCAAAGAAAAACTTCTAGACAAAGTGTTTCCTCTTTTGGCAAAGTTCAGACGACACAGTATGCTGTCCAGTTGACTTTACCATAAAAGGAGAGACCATCTGCTGTGCTGACCGAGGACAGAAGATACACGATTATGATTGGCCGAGAGCTCTGTGCAAGTCAGGATGACAACGACATATAGCCGTTTCCCTCCAACGGTTATTTCGAAATTCGAAATGACCGAATGACCAGACGTCTCTATAAATAGTGCCATCACAAGCTTCACAACACACAGAACTTGATCAAGCCATTACGCTGACCAAATCTCTACAAGTTCTGCAAGCAAGAAGCAAAGCAAATTTCTTACACTACATTTTCATATTTGTGTAAAAGTCTAGAGTGATTGTAAATCGTCTAAAGTGTCTTAGCACATCTTTGTATTAGGACAAAAACACTTATCATTTCTAGAAATAGAAAGGAGAGGCTGAGTACTCGGTTTTAAGTACTCAGCGGAGAGATTAGGATTGAGTAGAAGTATAGAGGAAGGTACTCTTGTCATACTCAATTGCTGATATTGTAAAAGGTTTGAGGCTCTACCTTTAAAGAGCTCAGTAGAGGATTCGAAATCTCGGAAGTGTTCCGGGGACAAGACGTAGGCTTAGAAGAAGCCGAACCTGGATAAATCTGCTGAGTGAAGTATTTCTAAACCTTAACTCCTAATTTATATTGCTTGCTTTAAATAATCAAAACTGACCAAGTAAAGATGTCAAGTTGAGTTGTGCGTGTTGAACGTCTGAGTTCAGGAATAGACTCCAAGTGCTATCTCCTGACTCAAGCTGAGGAACTGACCTAGTCACCTGTTGACTAAGCCAGTATCTTGCTGTTTACTCAGCGCCGCTGTTGAAACCTTTTTCTTTAGAAAAAGAAGTCTGCCTAAATTGCGAAAAAAGTTTAAATAGTTCCTAACCCCCCTTGGAACTATACTTGCAACTAAACAAGGGACCAACAGTATAGTCAATAGCTTCATTTGAAGCATAATTTCACAATAAAAAGCAAAATCGTGAAAAACCCGAATTTTACAAAATACCCGTATAAATCCTGAAATATCAATTTCTGAAAATTCTTTGATTAGATATATATCTATATACATAAAACTCAAAATATAGTTGATAGTTACTTACCTTGGTCACTAATTGAAAAAAACACATCCGATCCATTCGCCGCTAAAATCTGTCTAAGACGTTTCCCTCCAATCACTTCCGAAACTCAAAAACTCTTCGGTTAGGACTTAGAACTATGTATAAGGATGCTATGGTTTCAATTTCGAGTAATTCGGACAGTCGAATCACCGTAAATCAAAAAAACGGTGGAAAAACGGTCCAGAGAAAATTGATAATAAAGAAAAAGAAAAGAAAAAGGATAATGATCACCGTTTGGTGCGATTTGAGATATATATCTCAAATATGTAAAATATCAGGATTGATCATCTATCTTTATATAATCTTTTAAAAATTATCTTAAATTTTTAATTGACACCTAAAACCATCGAATTAACTCCACACTTTTCTTATATCACCAAATTAATATCATATACCCAATCATTTTAATATATACTAATATCAAGATATAAATTTTAGAAATTTAGACACGGACGTGACAAAGAGAAAATAATTGCATCATTTTAGACGTTAGAGATAAAATTGCTAAAACGTTAGGGGTAAAATTGCACTTTATTCCTGATATTAGAAAACATTATTGAAAGAAACTGAAGTTTAGTCACCTTTTTGGAACTTATCCCAACTTCAGTGTTCATCCTTGTAATTTACCAAAAAAAAAAAAGTAAGAAAGAAAGTGTTGGTGGTTCCACTCCAAATCCCACCATTGTTAAACAGAAATTTGGTTGATGACTTTTAACAAACACCATGTCTACAGTCCTCACTAAACCACAATTCTTCAAGCCACTGATTTCAGGTTTTGAGGATGACTTTGTAAGCTTTATCTTTCTCTTTTTCCATATCTGATTCTCTCATTAGCTTCGGCAAATAATAATTATCTATCTTTTGCAGTCAATTCCTGTTTCCTTCTTCAAGTACTTGAAAGGAGAAGAATGTGACAGAGCTAAGCTGAGGAGCCAAGGTGGAAAGCTTTGGCCTATTAAGATCAATGGAAGACGATTTGAAGATGGGTGGAAACACTTTGTGGAAGATCACGACTTACAAATTGGGGATTTCCTGGTTTTCAGACATGAAGGAGATATGGTGTTTGATGTTCTGGTGTTTGATCGAACTACTTGTCAGAGGGAATATCTTCCAATTATTGATATAAAAGAGGAGGAATTTGAAATTCATGATCAAAATCGTCCAAAATATACTAGTACTGGTGAAGTTCTTTTCTCTCTATTCTCTATTCATCTGGGTTTGATTCTTATTTTCTAGCTCTACATTTTTTCCCCAATTTTGAGATTTAGTTTCACATTTCGTGTGTAGCACATGTCAATCTAACTTTCATTTCCCAATTCCATAATATGATTGATCATCTGGGTCTAATTTGTTAGATATCACACAATGCTTAATTAGGGAGCTATATGACTCCTTATAGACAATAATCCTCATGTTCGAAATACCTTTTGAAGTGAGTTAAACCTCTGAAGGAATGAGAGTGCGTTCGATATCCCACATTGTTTAATATACTAGTACTGGTGAAGTTCTTTTTTTTTTCTTTCTATTCTCCATTCATCTGCGTTTGATTCTTATTTTCTAGCTCTACATTTTTTCCCTAATTTGAGATTTAGTTTCACATTTCATGTGTAACACATGTCAATCTAACTTTCATTTCCCAATTCCATAATATGATTGATAATCTGGGTCTAATTTGTTAGAGATAACTTTTGAGGTGAGTTACACCTTCCTTCAAGTGCTTGTATTCAGTGTTGGATCACCCAAGAATTTTCGATTCATGCTGCAGACGATTCTGGGCATGAGGGTGTTTGTTAGATATCCACATTGCTTAATTAGGGAGCTAAGTGATCCGAACCTGCCCGGAGCCAGCCTCCCAATGCGGGTTCTTATACGTGTTCCCTTGAGGTACTAAAGCTTTTGGAGTGAGTTAAGCCTCGTTTACATAATTCTTATTTTGGAGCGCGTTAGGCCTAGTTTACATAATTCTTATTTTCCCCCATTCCATATTTCATATGTAGACATGTCAATTTAACTTCCATTTTCCAATTCCATAATATGGTTGATCATTTGGGTCTAATTCTTATTTCCAGCTTTACATTTCCCCCCACTTTAAGTTTAGTTTCATATTTCATATATAAGCCATGTTAATTTGACTTTCAGTTACTAATCCCATATTATATAGATCATCGGGTGTAATTCTTATTTTCCAACCCTTTATTGTCCCCATTTTAAGATTTTAACGTATATCTAGACTCCTATTTTGGTTTTCCGAATTAGAATCGGAATTAAAAAACTTCCCCCAATCCTATTAGAATAAGGATTATACTTCTAGGCCGAGTTGTTTGCTGTTATTTATTTGCATTAAGAGTTTTGGAGTTTATGTTCTCGGATTATGCATGTGTAAGAGTTTGGGTGAAATCGGGTCCATGTGATTTGAGAGTTGGAAACTTGAGTAAAGGATGGGATTTGCTTACTGTTGTACCAATTTGCTTATTACTAATGAATTATGCGCTCCTCCTTGCCCGTGGATATAGCCAAAATTAGCAGGATCATGTAATTTCTTGTTCTTGTGGTTGTATGTCTAATTTCTCGTTCTGTATGTCAATCTTGAAATAGTTAACATCGATCCAATTCCTAACATAAGATTAATTTCATATATAGGCCATTGTCGGGATTAATGCTTAGTTACGGCATAAAATGCAGTGCTAAGAATCTAAGATTATGTTTCTGTAATGCAGGGAAGAAATTGGAAAAAGAGAAGAAAGTTAAAACTGGATTAAAAGAAACAGATAGCTCCTCTGCTCATGAACATCCTTATTGTGTAATCAAGCTCTCACCAGACAGCATCAGGAAGTCTAGATTGGTAACTACTCAGTACTTATGCTTGGGAATATATCTGCATTACAGAATTTTCTTTCAAACTCGGTAATTTTTGTGTTGAATCAGTATATTCCCCGGAATTTCGCAACATTATGCGGTCTATATGGTCGATCTTGTTCGATGATTCTTAAGGATGAAGAGGAAAAGTGTTGGCCAGTAAAACTATTGTACAGAACGCTAGAGAGTAAATTTTTTATTGGAGCTGGTTGGGGTGCCTTCCATGATTTTCATAAGCTTAAGGAAGGAGATGCATTGATTATTGAGCTTATTAAAAATGGGGAGACGCCTGTAATGAAAATTTTTAGTAAGTTTTCCTCAAATATGAAATGAGAATAAAGTTTGAGTGAAACCCTTGTACTTGCCTAAATAATCTGATTGGCTCCCTGAATTTTGGAGATATCTCATTAGCTCCCTGAGCTGAACTTGATTAAAGCTATGTTGCACATAAACTCTTCTTCACTAGCGTTTCGTGTCCGTTTCTGTTTCCATTTCTTTTCCGTTTCGTAGCTAAATTTTCTTTGAAATAACGTTTCCCGGTTTCCGTTTCCGTGGAACATAGGCTTAAAGTGATATGATTAACTTGGCAGAGTAAGTGGAAATTTGGGAAAGTTGAAGCACATATCACTTTAAGCAATTTCACGAGGTAAGTAGATCATTTTAAGCAAGTTCACGGGTCAATATGTCGCTTTAAGGAGCAAGTTCAAAGGCCTAGTAGGTCACTTTAATCAAATTAGGGGCTAATGAGACATCTCCAAAGTTTAATTGGATTATTTGGCCAATTACAGGGCGCTCTTGATATGTTAAGCCTATTTACGGTTTGGCCTAATACATTCCTAGCCCCTCCAAATTGGCCATAAAAGCATATTGATCCCTCCAAACCCCTTGATGTTGCTTAAAGTGACATGGCTAACTCCCTGAGTACTAGGTGACAGAGCAGAGTAGAGGGTTGTACAAGTTGAAGTCGTGTCACTTTAAGCAAGTTCAAGGGGCTAATGCGACATGTCTCCAAAGTACAGGGGAGCAATTGGGACGCTTGATGTATTAAGCCCTGTACTTTTTTTAATTTCTTGATTAATGATGCCATGAAGGACTACAAGAACATCCAGAGGTTACAAGGGAGCACACAATTCAGATTAATGAACCAGCTTGCTCTGGTAAGTTCATTTCTTTCTTGTATTATGCATTGTTTGAGTTAAACTGTATATGTACATCTATGACACCTGAATTATAGCGGTACTAACATTATGACACCGGAACCTGAACTTCATGAACTTTACATTATTTAACATTAAAGTCCAAATCAAAGAAAACCCGTTAAAAATTAACGAAGTGATAACGTAGAAATAAGTATTTGACCATAATTTAATAGAACATGGACCCACTAAATTCATGTCGAGTTCTCTAGTTTGTTCAACTTGTGTTGGTGATATATTTATATTTTTGGCCTAATACATTCCTAGCTAGCTCTTTGTACTTGTTCAGAAAAGTCAACCGTCTCCTTATACTTTGGAATCATCCTATTTGCCCCTCAACTTGCTTAAAGTGATTTATTGACCCTTTAAGTACAGGTGGTAGAGCAATGGGAGAATTTGGCTAGTTGAAGTGTGTATCACTTTAAGCAAGTTCAAGGGTCCAATAGGCCAATAGATCACTGTAAGCTAGTTCAAGGGACCAATAGGGAACTTTAAGGAAGTTCAGAGAGTCAAAGGTCACCTTCATCAAGTTCAGGGGTGAATAGAATGTTTCCATAGTATAAGGAGACATTTGACTTTTCTGGACAAGTAGAGAGCTAAGGGTGTATGGGATAAGAGCCAAATTTGGCCCTAACATTTTTGGTGAAGTGCAAATTTGGCCCCGATGTACGAAATGATTTAAATTTAACCCTAACGTTTTTAAGCAAGATCAGTTTTAGCTCTACGTTACCGAAAATTTGAAAAGACTTGTTCAACTGTTATTTAATTGTGACATTGGACCTTCCAAACATCAATTACATTTAAGTCATATAATATGTCACTACTAATAGAGTTACAAAAAACTTGTTAAAATGCTAACAACTAAGTCAGTCACATACAAGTTAATAACAAATTTTTTTGTCAATGTGTTTAAAATGTTTACTCTGTTACTAATATAGTTAGAAATAATCAACAAAAAATGTACGGAAGTGCTTCAGTTTATCGTAAAACTTGTTTGGAAGGACTGATGTGACAGTTAAATAATAGTCAATCCAACCTTTTCAAATTTTTGGTAACCTAGGGCTAAAATTGTTCTTGCTTGGAAACGTTAGATTTAAATTTGCACAATTTCATACTTTAGGGCTGTCAGATATTGATATGAAGTGGACCTTTAACTATCAGCATGAGCTTTTAGTTCAAACAGTTCCATGACATGGTATCAGAACCAACCAGATTGACCAAGTGGTCATGGAACCGTTTGAACTAAAAGCTCAAGTTGATTGTTAAAGGTTCACTTCATATTAATACCTGACACACCCCATACACGAATGCCTCTGCACTTCTTCAAAAATGTCTGGGTCAAATTTGATCATTATCTCGGGATGTATTAAGCTTTATATTTTTGTGATTTACTTGGATGTTCTTTCTGATCACTGATGCCATGAAGGACTGCAAGAACATACGGAGGTTAGAAGGGAGCTCAAATTTCAGAGTAATGCACAAGCTGGTTCTCCATCACTCGAACATCTTCATGCCAATTCTAAAGCTTCGAAGCTTAGAAAATCTCAGTTGGTGAGTACCGACCCAATGCTTAGTAGTTTCGTTAATGCTTGTGGATGATCATTCTTATAGAGACATCAATTGCAGGAAACTCCTGAAGTAGCAAAAGAATCCGACGCTGGTAAGTTTATTTCTTTTGTTGTATTATGCATGTTTGAGTTTGTTACTTTGGAAGAAAACTACTCCAATTCTTTTATTAAAGGCTAAATATATCAGGGCCACCCTGAACTTGGACTCGAAAGCCGATTGACTCTCTAAACTTTAAGGATATCTAATTAGCCCTTGAACTCACTTAAGTTACTTGATTGACCCCCCTAGTGCTACGTGGCAGAGTAAGAGGCAATTTCGTGTGTGTCACTTTAAGCAAGTTGAGGGGCTAATACTTCACATTAAGTAAGTTTAGGAGGCTAATAACTTGTCCGAAGTTCAAGGAGCCAATCGGTTTTCTGGACCAAATATAGGGGTCCCTCAATGTATTTAGCCTTTATTGCAAGATAAAGAGTTTGTATACAAGAATGAGAATAGGAAGTGGACAGATATACTAATTCATATAGTTAGGCTCTGTTCTTTATTACTGAAAAAAACTGAACTGAACTGAACTGAATGCTACTGAACTGAACTGAATGATACTGAATACTGAACTGAACTGAATTTAACTGAATGCTACTGAACTTAACTGAATTAAATATCAAATAAAATCTAGGCTCGATAAAATCCTATGACATTAAATAAAAATGAGTCTAATTTAAATTAAAAATATAAATTACATACAAACACAAATTTATATATAATTTAAAGCCTATGAAATTAAATACAAATTTTTATATGAATACACACTCTTAACTTTTTATTACAATTAAGTATTAAGGTACAAAAATACCTTTAACGTTTTGGGTCCGGGGTTATTTTACTCCTAACGTCTAAATATGAATTTTCATATGAATACAAAATCTTGACTCAATTTATCAATGTTAAGGGTAAAATTGCTATTGGCTTCTAATATTAGGGATAAAATTGCACTATTTGAGATATTAAGGTAGTTGAGCCAGTTAATTTTTTAGAGCATTGTAATGTAAACGTATTAATATAATATTTATTTACTTTTCGCAAAATTTGCAAATAAGTTGCACCAAATAATTATAATTATAATAAATAATGATAATATATATAATGACAAAGCATAAATTATATATAAATATAATTATAATGAAAATAGATAAATTAATATATAATAAATTATAATAATTTATTGGGCCCTTAAAATCCCTTATCGAATTAGGAGTTTTTTGTGGTTAGGAGTTAAAGACAGGCTGCTCACCAATGTGGATAGGCAGAGGAGGCACTTGACTGAATCAGGAACCTGTAGTAGATGCAGGGGTCATATGGAGACACTTTGCCATGCTCTGAGGGATTGCCTTAATAGTCAGAAGATTTGGGAGGGGGTTCTTCCTGCCCATACCCTTCCTCCCTTCATGGCTCATTCTGCAATTGACTGGTTCTCTGAGGGCGCTAAGGGGAAGTTATTGGCCAATATGGAGCACGGCGACATTTTCTTTGCTCTTATCTGTCACCATATTTGGAAATGGAGGAATGATGAGTTATTTGCTAAGAAAACTACCTTTATTCCTGATTTATTAAACTTCTTTTCCAAAAAACTTTCGGTTATTTTGCAAAGTTCTAAAGGGGAGCCCCTGGGTAATCCCTCCCCGGCTAAGGTGGTCCACTTGGTTGGTTGGAGTAAGCCTATTGAAGGGGTAGTGAAGTTGAATACGGATGGCTCCTGCCTTAGCAATGGCAGAATTGCTGCTGGAGGAGTTCTTCGGGATGCTGGTGGAGCTTGGCTGGCTGGGTTTACCCATAACTTGGGATTGGGCTCGGCCTTTTCTGCAGAGCTCTGGGGGATTCTGTCAGGTATTAAGCTTGCCATTCGCATGGGAATTAAGAAGCTGGTGGTGGAATCTGACAATTTGGAGGCTATCAATAGGATTTCTGCTTCCCAAGTTTCTTATCTCTCTTGCCAGAACCTTATCAAAGCCATTTTGAGGCTTCGTCCTGCTTTTGAGGTTATTAGGTTCTCCCATATTTTTAGGGAGCAAAACCGTGTGGCGGATTGCTTGGCTGCGGCTGGGCATGGGGGATGTTAGGTGTTTCTACCCTTTCTATTCCTCCTTCTTCTATTTTGTCCCTTCTGCTTGAGGATAGGGTTGGGGTCAGCCACCCTAGGCTGATCCCGGGTTAGGCTTTCGTTTTGTTTGTTTTTTTTTTTTTTTTTTTCCTTGTCCTACCAAAAAAAAAAAATAAATTGCTGAAATTATAAATAAATAATGATAATAATAATAAATTATATATAAATAATAATAATATATAATAATTATAATAAATAATGATAAATTATTGAATAATGAATACTGAAACTGAATACTGAACTGAACTGATTACTACTGAACTGATTATTACTGAAATTAAGTAATAAAGAACAGGGCCTTACTCCCTAAAATTCGTCTATTACAGCTAGCTTTATTCATATATGTTCTATAACACTTCCCTCAAGCTGCAGCGTACATAACAATCATGCCTAGCTTGTTACATATCAGATATAGGTAACTTGAAAAGGCTTTAGTAAAGACATCAATTAGTTGGTAGGTGAGATGAGACCAAATGAAGTGACATGAGATTATCACTGGAAATGCAGGGATGATACCGAAATTGACTGAAGGCTAAGATGTGGTCAGACAAAACACCATCTCTATAAAAAGGTGGTGTTTGCGTGGCCGCTCTCTAGGGTAGACCTTAAACTATCAGATGTGGTCAGACAAAACACCATCTCTATAAAAAGGTGGTGTTTGCGTGGCCGCTCTCTAGGGTAGACCTTGAACTAGCTACACAATGTGGCTGCTTTCTGTGGTAGACCTGAATATGGCTGCTCTCTGTGCCAGACCCAAACGTGGCTGCTATGTGGAAGGCACGGCAAAAAAAAAAAAGAATAGGAAAAGAACCATATTTAATCCGAGAAACTCTAAGACATCTAAAACATGGAGTAATTTGGCCAGTCACTGTTAGATTTAAGCTTGTTAGATCTAAGCTTTAGGGTGATTTTAATCTCCACCCTAGGATTCTAACAAACTTAAATCTAACGATGGCTGACCAAAACATGAACCGAAACCTAGAAGCTCAACTAGGCTGTGATACCATGTTACTTTGGGAGAAAAATACGCCGATTCATTTACTGAAACATAAATATTGTTTATACAAGAATGAAGATAGGAAGTGGACAAATATACCAACATAAGATTAATTTCATACATAGGCCATGTCCGGATTAATGCTTAGTTATGGCATAAAATGCAGTGTTAAGATTATGTTTCTGTAATGCAGGAAAGAATTTGGAAAAAGAGAACAAAGTGATAACTAGATTAGAAAGAAAAGCTAGCTCCTCTGTTCCTGAACATCCGTATTGTATAATTAAGCTCTCACCAGACAGCCTCAAGAAATCTAGATTGGTAACTACTCAGTACTTGTGCTTGGAAAATATATCTGCATTACAGAATTTTCTTTTCAAACTCGGTAATTTTTGTGTTGAGGCAGTATATTCCCCGGAATTTTGCAAGATTATGCGGTCTATATGGTCGATCTTGTTCGATGATTCTTAAGGATGAAGAGGAAAAGTGTTGGCCAGCAAAACTATTGTACAGAACTATAGATAATAAATTTATTATTGGAGCTGGTTGGGGTGCCTTCCATGAGGTTCATAAGCTTAAGGCAGGAGATACATTGATTATTGAGCTTATTAAAGATGGGGAGACCCCTGTTATGAAAATTTGTAGTAAGTTTTCCTCCTCAAATATGAAATGAGAGTAAATTTTCAGTCAAATAAACAATGGCGTAATACAGGCCCCCTAAACAATCTGATTGGCTCCCTGTACTTTGGAGATATCTCATTAGCTGGGTTTAATGCACCATTGGTTACTGAACTTTCATGGTTGTCTCAAAATGGTCACTCAATTTCAATTGGTCTCAATAAAATGATTCAACTTTGAATTTTGTCTAAATAAATTCCGACGAATTCAAGAGCAAAAAGACACCGGAAATATGACGTGGCTTCCACATCAGCACTAGTCAATTTTCACCTGAAGTTGCAGCCACATCACTTTTCCAGTGTATTTTTGCTCTTAAAGTTGCCGGAATGACTTTATTGAGAAAAATTGAAATTGAGTGACCATATTGAGACAACCATGAAATCAATGACCAACGGTGCATTTAACTTCTCATTAGCTCTCTGAACTTGATTAAAGTGATATGATTAACTTCCTAAGTTCAGAATAAGCGGAGATTTGAGAAATTGGAAGCGCGTATCACTTTAAGCATTTTCACGGGGTCCATAGATCATTTTAAGCAAATTCACGGGTCAATATGTCACTTTAAGCAAGTTCACAGGACCCATACGTTATTTTAAGCAAGTTCAAATGGTAATTAGGTCACGCTAAACAAATTTGGGGCTAATGAGACATTTCCGAAGTTCAGAGGGTCAATTAGATTATTAGGCCAAAGTACAGAGGGCTCTTGATGTGTTAAGCCTATTTATATTTTGGCCTAATAATACATCCCTAGCCCCTCCAAATTGGCAGTAAAATCATATTGGTCCCTTGAACTTTGAAAATGACCGGTTAGTCCCCTTGATGTTGCTTAAAGTGACATGATTAACCCCCTAAGTACTAGGTGACAGAGCAAAGTGGAGGGTCGGGCAAGTTGAAGTGTGTCACTTTAAGCAAGTTTAAGGGGCCAGAATTAGATCACTTAAAGCAAGTTAAGGAGGCTAATGCGACATCTCCAAAGTACAGGGGAGCAATCAGGTTATTTGACGAAATATAGGGAGGTTTGATGTATTAAGCCTTATACTTTTGTTAATTACTTGATCAATGATGCCATGAAGGAGTAAAAGAACATCCAGAGGTTACAACGGAGCAGACATTTCATAATAATGGACCAGCTTGCTCTGGTAAGTTCATTTCTTTTCTTGTATTATGCATTCTTTGAGTTAAACTGTATATCTGTTTTCTAAGTAAAATACATCCATGGCCCTGAATTAAAGCGCTACTTACTAACTTTTTGACCCCTGAAGTTCATTTTATGACATAAAAATCCTTCAACTTTTACATTGTTTAACATTAAAGTCCAAATCAAAGAAAACCGGTTAAAAATTAACGAAATGATAACCTAGAAATACGTATTTGACCATAATTTAATAAAACATTGACCCACTAAATTCATGTCGTGTAGACAAAACCTCTAGTTTCCTCAACTTGTGTTGATGATATATTTATATTTTGGCCTAATACATTCCTACCTCTTTTTACTTATCCAGAAAAGCCAACGGTCTCCCTATACTTTGGAATCATCCTATTTACCTCCTGAACTTGCTTAAAGTGACCTATTGACCCTTAATTCCACGTGGTAGAGCAATGGGAGACTTTGGCAAGTTGAAGTGCTTATCACTTTAAGCAAGTTCAAAGGGCCAATTGACCAATAGATCACTGTAATCTAGTTCAAGGGACCAATAGGGCACTTTAAGAAAGTTCAGGGAGTCAAAGGTCACACAGCAAGTTTAGGGGTGAATAGTATGTTTCTGAAGTATAAGGAGACAGTTGACTGTTCTGGACAAGTACAGAGCTAAGGATATTAACCATTATATTTTGGCTTAATACATTTGTTGCCCCTTCTACTTGGCTCAAAACTTCAACTGGCCTTCTGAACTTTCAAAAGTTCCAAATGACCCATTTTATTGAACAATTGCATTTAATAGACCCCTATTATTGTCAAATGCATTCAATAACCCCTATTCTTGTTCAATTGCATTTAATAACCCCCCATTCTTGTCCAATTGTATCCAATAGGTCCAAAACTTCAACAGTGAACTTTCAAAGTTTCTAATTATTTGTCTATTTTGCATTTTCTTTTTGACACGCGACAGAACGTGTATCCCATTTTCTGCATTCAACAAATTCTATTAAAAAATAATGGGTTATTGGATGCAATTGGATAAGAATATGAGTCATTTAGAACTTTTGAAAGTTTAGGGGGCATTTGTAGTTTTGGGCCAATTACAGGGAGAAACATATGTATTAGGCCATTTTTGTTATTTACTTACAAGTTACATGTTCTTTCTAATCAATGATGCCATGAAGGACTACAAGAACATCCGGAGGTTAGAAGGGAGAGTAATGCACAAGCTGGTTCTCCGGCACTAAGACATCTTCATTCCAATACTAAGGCTTTGGAGCTTAGAAAATCTCAGCTGGTGAGTACCGACTCAATGCTTAGTAATTTTGTTAATGCTCGTGGATGATCATTCATATAGAGACATCAATTGCAGGAAACTCCTGAAGTAGCAAAAGAATCTTGCTCTGGTAAGGTTACTTCTTTTGGTGTATTATGCATGTTTGAGTTTGTTAATTTGAGAGTAAACTACTCCAATTCATTTATTAAAGGCTAAATATATCAGGCCTCCTTGAACTTGGCCCAGAAAACCGATTGGCTCCCTAAACTTTAAGATATCTTGTTAGCCGCTGAACTTACTTAAGTTACTTGATTAACCCCCTAGTGCTACGTGGCTGAGTAAGAGGCGATTTCGGAAAGTCGAAGCGTGTGTCACTTTAAGCAAGTTCAGGGGTAATAGTTCACTTTAAGTAAGTTTAAGAGGCTAATGACATCTCCTAAGTGCAGGGAGCCAATTGGTTTTTTGGACCAACTATAAGGGGGCCTTGACTTATTTAGCCTTTATTGAGATAAATTGCACTAATGGTCACTGAGGTTTGGGATCAGTTTCGAAAAAGCCACTGAACTTAATTTTGTTTCAATAAAGTCACTAAACTGGAGGGCGAGCCTTGGCGCAACGGTAAACGTTGTTGTCGTGTGACCAAGAGGTCACGGGTTCGAGTCTTAGGAGCGGCTTCTTGCCAAATAAATTGGCAGGGGAAGGCTTGCCCCCAGTACACCCTTGTGGTGGGACCCCTCCCCGGACCCTCGCTTAGCGGGGACGCGTAGTGCGACCGGGCCGCCCTAAAGTCACTAAACTTTGCTTTTTATTTCAATAAAGTCATTCCAACCAATTAATACATAAAAAGTCAATTGGAATAGTGACGCGATAACCAAGTTGGACATGACTGACTCTTATGTATGACATGATATGACATGCGACACATGATGGGACAAAAATATAAAAATTATATTTTTTTACTTAATTCAATTGCTTGAAACTGTTATCTAGCATCCAAAAAATCTATTTTTATTTTTTATTTTTTTGCTGTCTCGTGACATACACATGGTTACTGAGTGATTGTCATGTTATATATAAAAGTAAACTCTTTGCAATGTGGTTGTCACCTCACTTCAGTGACTCTTTTTCTGTCTGAATCGGTTGGGATGATTTTATTGAAATAAAAAGTAAAGTTCAGTGACTTTTTTGAATCAAAATGAATTTCGGTGACCTTTTTGAAATTGACCCGAGATTTCAGTGACCATTGATGCAAGTTACCCACCTTTATTGCAAGATAAAGAGTTTATCTACAAGAATGAGGATACAAAGTAGACAAATATACTAACCCCTATGGTTACTCCCTAAAATTAATCTATTACAACTAGCTTTGTTCACATATGCTCTATAACACTCCCTGCAAGCTGGAGCATAGATAACAACAATCATGCCTAGCTTGTTGTTACAGAGCAGATATAGGTAACCCGACAAAGCTTTAATAAAGACATCAATTGGGTGTTAGGTGTGATGAGACCAAATGTAGTGATATGAGATTATCACTGGAAATGCAAGGACGATACCAGAAGCGACCTAAGGCTAAGATGTGGTGAGACAAAACACCGTCTCTATAAAAGGGTGGTGTTTGCGTGCCGCCCTCTAGGGAAGACCTTAAACTAGCCACAAGAATGTGGTTGCTTTCTGTGGTAGACCTGATTATGGCTGCTCGCTGTGCAAGAACCAAAAGTGGCTGCTCTCTGTGGACGACACGGCAAAAAAAGTATAGGAAAAGAACCATATTTACTCTGAGAAACTCTAAGACATCCAAAACATGAACCGAAATCTAGAAGCACAACTAGGCTCATTTACCGAAACATAATGATTGTTTATACAAGAATGAAGATACGAAGTGGACAAATATACCAATCCCTATAATTGCTCACTAAAATTCTTCTATTACAACTAGCTTTGTTCAGATTTGTTCCTACTATAGTCTATAACAGAGTTTAACTGTATATTTGTTTTACTATTTGAAGTTCAAACTTACTGATTGGAATAAATTGAAAACATCTTTAGAATATTCTTAGCATTTTTATATAATGAAAAAAGATTGGTAGTTATATTTTTGAAGGATAAATCTTAAACGTGTTTTGATGATTCAGGGAAGCCGAAAAAGTATAAGCAACACGAGAATGCATCAAAAGCAAAAGCTAGTTCTTCTTCTGTCACTCCAAATAGCTTCTTCGTGGCAAGAATAACAGATTACACTTGCAAAAGATCAAAACTGGTACTTACTTCCTGCTCTATCCTTTTGAAGAATGGGTAAACAGTACAGACATTCATTGAAGTTTGGAGTCTTTTTCACGAAGATCACCGAATTTCAATTTCTACCAATAAAATCACTGAACTTCCACATTTGATTTCAATAAAGTTATTCCAGCCAATTAGTATATAAAGACTCACCGGAATGTTGGCGTGGCATAAAAAAGGGTTGACTATATACCAACTAAGCACCACGTTGGACTAGGATGTGCCATGTCAGCCATAGAAATCACACATGCATGTCATGATGCTTAGTTGGCATATAGTCAACTGTCTTTGTATGTCACATCAACATTCTAGTGAGTGAAGTACACAAATTGATCGGAATGACTTTATTGAAATCAAATGTGATGTAAAGTGATTTTATAGAAAGAAAATGAAATTTACTTTTTTGAAACAAGCTCCAAACTTCAATGATCATACTCTAGGGAGCACCGACTTCTAGGAGGTTAACGTACGAGTGTCGGACACACACCCAACACTCCAAAATAAGTGTCCCCTCGTTTTCTTTTCTTTTTTAATGGGGACACTTCTGAGATACGGATTCTAAGTTAATTAGTAGAATATAGGGGTATTATTTTTAATATTTTACAAAAAAGAGGGGTTGATATATGCAAAAATAAATTAAAAACATAATAAAAAAAGAAATCAAAATCTAATGAAAAGAATATAGGAGCCATTCCTTTTTTGGTAGTTTAAATAGTTTGAAGCATTAAATGTTTCTTTTTGATGAATTAATGATTTATTATGGATGTTATTTAAGGTTTATAATGACTAATGAATGTTATTTATGGCGTGTTCCCTCCGTACTCATGTCTCATATTTTTTTAAAATGTTGTTTTCCGCACCTGTACCCATACGAGTACTGTGTCGGTGCTTCCTGCTGTATTTTACCCTTTTGAAAAATTTGTATGGGTTGTACTTCCTTTTATAAAATCTGGTATAATTTTTGTGTCCGAGCAGTACATACCTGTGAAATTTTCAAGGCTGCACTTTGAAAACAAAAAGTGTTGCAAGGTGATTCTTGTAGACCAAGAGGGAAGATCATGGCCAGCATATTCATGGCATAAAAGTTCAGTTGAAGAAGCTTATATTTCAGATGGTTGGAAAGAGTTCAGCGACGCTAATAAACTGAAGATGGGGGATTCTTTCGTTTTTGAGTTCGTTGGAACTCAGAAAAGGCCTGTACTCCAAATGCGCGGTAAGTTATGTTTTCCTATTGAACTACATTGCACGGAAACTTTGATTTTGTTAATTATCCCACTTTGATTAGCTGTAAAAGTAGGACTGTAATCGAGCCGAGCCGGTTTGAGCCAAGCTTTGGCTTCGGCTCATTAGAAAATTGAGGAGCTCGAGCTCAATATTATGTTCGTGAGCTGTTAATTCCGTTCAAGAACATCACTCGCAAACAACTAATTAATTATGTTCATTTGAAATTTTTTTAACACAAAACTACATAATTTTGAAACCTACAAAACTAAAGTTTACACAAAAGTACGTGGTTTTACATTCCCCTTTATAACCAAGCTTGTTCATGGACCTGTAATCGAGCCTGCTTTCGAGCCGAGTTTCTCCGTGCTCAAACTCGGTCGTTTAAAAAATCAAGCCGAGCACGGTCGAGTTTTTATCGAGCCGAACATCACCGCTCATAAGCGACTCGCCTCATTTACATCCCTATGTAAAAGTAATGAGTCATTTATAAGTTTGAGACAATACTCCACCTTAAAGGTGTATTTTGGGGTGAGTTATACCCAAGTTTAAGATGGTGACTGAGTTATAAGTGTAAGACAATCCTCCCCTTAAAAGTGCCTTTTGGGGGTGAGTTGTGCCGAGGTTTAAGAGATTTTAAAGCGTTTCACATTTCGAGAAATATTTTGGAAACTGAAACCCTTGGAAACTTGTACAAAATGTTTCATGTCACATTTCCGTAATTTAAGAAAATTGGAAACTCGTTTCCTGAGATTAATGTGTTTTCAGAAATAGATGAATGCCAATCATGTGTTTAATAAATTTCTAATATTTCCTAGATCATCTTCTACCAGATTTGAAAATGAAACAATTCTTTTTTCCATCTATTATGTGACTTGTTTAGGGCTGTAATCGAGCTACGCCAAGCCGAGCTTTGACCTGCTCTAGCTCGGCTCGCTATAAAATTAACGAGCTCGAGCCGAGCTTCGAGCTTGTTTCGAGCCCAAAATTCTCTTTGGACTTGGTTCATTAAGAAAATTATCTAACCATGAATTGTTTGTGAGTAAATCGTGAATTATATTTATGAAGTTTGCTCGCAAATAACTCTTTAATTGTGTACATAAACAAGCTAACAAGCGAAGTTCGTGAATAAATAAACAAGATGCTTGCAAATAGTTCGTCTATTACTCATTTATTATGTTTGTGAACGAACTCATCTAGTAGCAAATGAAATAATATTAAGTTTAAATATTTATGAACTAACACAAAACTAAAATTTGTTCATAAATGTTCTAGTCGAGCCTGCTCGCGAGCTTTGGCTTGCTCAAGCTCGGCTCGTTTACGAACCGAGCCAGTAAATCGTGCTCACGGCTCGGCTCATTTACATCCCTAGACTTGTTTGTAATTATATATATATATATATATATATATATATATCATTGTATTTGTATTATTTACATGTTTATGTTTACTTAAGTTTTTACAAATATCGTTTATTGGTTTCAGATTCTGTTTCCGTTTCCGTTTCCATGTAATATTGGTAGTCAATGATGTTATGTTGCAGGGTTCAAAGCAAACCACAAGGCCGGAAAGAATCAGGAAGCTGCATCTTCATCGATGGAGAAACCCTATACTTATGTCACTGTGCAAGCATCTCACGTTAAAATGAGTCAAATTGTGAGTACTACTTAATTCATCAATATATATGCATGTATACACTGACTGATCAAAGATTCACTGACAAGAGTGCTGTGGTGGTCTCTCGTTATTTATGGGTGCTAAATTGATATTTTTTGGGTGATTTTACTTGAAAAATTAAATCCCATAGGCAGTTTCCATAGAATTTTTGGCGTTTTCCAGCGACCAGTAATTGAAGATTATAGTTTGTTTGAGAAAGCTCTGGATTTCATTTTCTTTTAATGAAATCATTGAAATTCACAATTGATTTCAGTAAAGTCATTTCGGCCAATTTATGTATGCAAATTCACTGGAATGTTGACCTGACAGAGAAAACAATTGATTATATACCAACTAAGCACCATGTCGAAAATGTCTGACTTTGGAGGAATTATATTAAGCACTATGTCAAATGGAAATTGTTAATTGGACAACTGTTTGATACACATGTTAAAATGTGTATGGGAGTTTCTCCATTTGACATGGAGGACCCGGTCCCTAATATAATTTCTCCTGACTTTGTAATGTGGCAGAAACGTGGAAGCCACATGTGTGCCATGTGACACATTCTAAGTTACAACTTTCTTTTGATAAATCACATTTTTGTTTGTCGTGATGCTTAGTTGGTACATAGTGTAACTGTTTCTTGTGCTACGTCGATATTCTAGTGAATTTTTAGACACAAAGTGGTTAGAATGGCTTCACTGAAATCAAATGTACAGCTCAATGATTTTATTAAAAGAAAATGAAATTTAGTGACTTTTGTGAAACATATCCCAAACTCGTATGATCTCTATGCAATTTACCCGAACAAAAAACCATTCTAGAGATGAAGGAACAAAACATAAAGATTCTTCTTCTTTCTCCATTAACTCATAAGAACCTAGGCTGTAAATGAGGTGGGTCGCTAACTCGATTGTGTTTGGCTCGATATATAAAGGAGTCGAGTTTGAGCACAATATTGAGGCTCGATTCATAAACAAGGCGAGATTGAGCACGGCGAAACTCAGCTTAAAAGCTAATAATAGTATTTCTGTAAATGGGAAATGTAAAACTACGCAGTTCCGTAGATTTCAAAACTATGTAGTTTTGTGTTAAAAGAAATTTCAAATAAGATTGAAACCCTGTCTTAGAGTTCAATTCTTCATTCATCAATTTTTACCAGCTTTACTTGTGAGCGTGCTTATGAACATAATTAATGTGTTGTTAGCAAGCAAAGTTCATGAACGTAATTAACGAGCTGCTCGTAAACAAAGACCGTGAACAAACAAACAAGCTGCTCGCTAGCACAGAGCTCAAACTCGTCCATTTTTTGCCGAGCCGAGCATGAGCAAGCTCGGCTCGATTACAGTCCTATAAGAATCCAAACCATGTGTCTCCAAATTCCCCAATTTCCTTTATATATCATAGTGTGTATAAAATTATAATGATGTATCTATTGTTGACTTGTTGAGTTAAAAATTTGCAGAAAATTCCAGTAAGCTTTGCAAAAAGGTGTGGCCTTATTACTAACAAATGTTCAGCAGTGACCATTAAAAATGAAACGGGAAATTCATGGCTAGTGGCACTAAGGCTGGATAAAAATGATGAAGTTTATATGGCATATGGATGGCTTGATTTTGTCAAAGAAAATGGCATACAAGAGGGAGATGTTTTCATGTTAGAACTAGTCAAGGAAGGGATCAAACCTCAGTTGAAATATTATGGTAAATTTTCTAATCCTGATAATTAGTTTTTCATTTGTGAGTTTTGAGGCTTTTGCTGGGTAAATTGCACTTAAGGTCATTAAAGTTTAGGGTCTTTTTTATAAAAATTATTGAACTTCATGTTCGATTCAACAATAATGTCATTCCGATCAATTTGTGTTTAAAAACGGGTTAAATGCATTATTAGTCACTCAATTTTCATGGTTGTCTCAAAATGGTCACTCAACTTCGATTTGTATCAATAAAATCATTCAACTTTGAATTTTGTCTTAATTAAGTCACTTCGGCGACTTCAAGAGTAAAAAAGATACCAGAAAAGTGATTTGATTGCCAAATCAACAATAATTAACTTTCACTGCGGACCAAAACGACACGCGGCTGCCACCTAGATGACACGTGACTATCACCTAGCTGACCGAAACAACACGTGTCAGCTAGGTGGCAGCCGCATGTTGCTTTGGTTAGCTATTTGGCAGCCGCGTGTTGTTTCGGTTAGCGGTGAAAGTTGACTCGTGCTAACGTGGAAGCCACGCCACTTTTCTGGTGTCTTTTTTGCTTTTGAAGTTGCCAGAGGGACTTTATTGAGACAAAGTTTAAAGTTGAATGATTTTTTTTGAGACAAATTGAAGTTGAGTGACCAATTTGAGACAACCATGAAGGTCCAGTGACCAATGGTGCATTTAACCCATTCAAAAACTCACCGAAATGTTGTGACACATAAGACAATTAACTGTATACCAACTAAGAATTAAGTCGGACAAGTTGTGATTTTTTTAGATGTTCTTTTGGAGCTTAGAATGTGCCACGTGACACATATGTCCTTATTCAGGTCACTTTTTCTGTCTGAATTGACCATAACGACTTTATCGAAGTAAAATTGAAAGTTTACTGACTTTATTGAAAGTAGCCGAAGTTCAATGACCTTTATGAAACAGACTTCAAACTTCAATAACCTTCAATAACCATGGGTGCAATTAACCCCGTGGCCGTCACATTAGTCATAAAAGGTCAGACATGTTTGGAATGATGCTTGGTTGGTATTAGTCAACTGTACTTGTGACATTGCCAATATTCCAGTGAGCTTTTGTGTACATATTTGATGGAAATCAAACTTAAATCAGTGATTTTGTATATAAGTTTAATGATCTTTGTGAAATAAACTCTAAACATGAATGATGGTCCGGTGGTTTTACCCGGATTTTGCAAGCAGCATGACTAAGTTTTTTTCTCTTTGTTTTGGAAGCTTTAAAAGAAGAAATGGGAAGTAATCGGAAGGGCATATTGGAAGATTTTGAGGATGTTGAGCCAACCATATTAAGATCTTGAATTGTTCCACTTTTTCTCATGACTCTGTATTTCTAACTTTTTAATAATGTATATTTTGATTTGAAATAAATTGTAGATTTCTAGAAATAAATGGTAGATTTCTAGATTACTACGTTGCAGGAAACCTTCTCCCCAGTAGCGTTTACATGTTTCGTGTTTCGTGTTGGTTTCTATTTCCATTTTTTAGTTATATTTTTGTAAAAATAACGCTTTTCGGTGCCCATTTCGGTTTCCATGCAACTTAGTTGAATTCTCTTTCATTTTCTAGATCTGTCAAATTTTGACTTTAGGCCCTTCGATTTTGATTTAATGATTTAGGGTTTTTGGTTCATTACTGTTGTTTGTTGTTGCTAATATGTTGCTCATAAGTAGTGGATATCAATTGATTTTTCGATTCTACCAAACACTTTTTACCTCATGCTTTCTAAAAAATGGAACCAAATGGACATTTAGCCTCGGAATTTTGATTTTTGGTAGCCTTTAACCAAAGGGACACATGGCTGCCACCTACCTAACATGTTTTGTTTCGGTCGGCTTGGTGTCAGACATATCATCTAGGTGGTAGTCGCTTGTCATTAGTGACTATTGCTGATGTGACAATCACATCACTTTTCTGATGTCTTTTTGCTCTTGAAGTCGTTGGAATAACTTAATTGAGACACAATTCAAAGTGAAATGAGTTTATTAAGATAAATTGAAGTTGAGTGATTATTTTGAGACAATATGAAAGTTCAGTGACCAATGTTGCATTTAGACCGTATGAAGTTTGTGATTTTTTTTATTTTTTTGGGTGCTTAGGATGTGTCACGTGACACATATTTTTATTCTAATGATTTTTTGTGTTTAAATTGATCATTATGACTATTGAAATAAAAAAAGAAAGTTTACATTTTAGTATAAGTTGAGGGGGTTGTCAAAATAATTTAAATAAGTTTAGGAAGTTTTTTAGACAAGTTCATAATACATCATAATTTTTTTGGCTTAATGCATATTTACATCCTTAAATTTGGTAAGTTTTGCCTATTGGCACCTTGAACTTTTTAAATAACCTATCATACATCTATAGTTCGTTCTGTATGTCACTTTATATGTCAAAGACAGATCAGTGATTTTATATGCAGGAGATTCAAATGAGTCAACTATAGGTGTGTGATAGGTTATTTAAAAAATTCAGAATGCCAATGGGTAAAACTTGTCAAGTTTAAAGGTGTAAATATACATTAAGCCTTTTGAAAAACGGAGCATACCACAAGTATTTATTTGCTCGAAATCAAACCACATGCATTTATTTGTCAAAACTTGAAACCACAGAGGGTTATATTTGAAATTAACGCTTAATTTTATATTTTACTGTTTTTTTTGGTTATTGTTATAATTGACTCTTTAAGGAAAGAATCTTATTTAAAATTAATTAATTGATATTTTACACTTACCAATAAGCATTAAACATATTTTTTTTGGTTTAATGTATATTTACACCCTTAAACTTGGTAAGTTTTATTTATTGGCACCCTGAACTTTTTAAATAACATATCACACATATATAGTTGACATTAAAAACCTATCGCACACCTATAGTTGGTTTTAAAAACCTATCACACACCTAAAGTTGGCTCATTCGAATTTCCTGCACACAAAATTGTTGATCTGTCATCTTTGACGTATGAGGTGACATATATAACGAACTATTACACTTTTCTTTTTTCTATAGCACGCACAACGACCTCGTCTGTCAAAGATGACAAATCAACGACTTCGTGTGCAAGAGGTCTGAATGAGCCAACTTTAGGTGTGTACGATATGTTTTTAAAACCAATTATAGGTGTGTGATAGGCTTTTAATGCCAACTATAAGTGTGTGATAGGTTATTTAAAAAGGTCAGGGTGCCAATAGGCAAAACTTGTCAAGTTTAAGAGTGTAAATATGCATTAAGTCCGGAAAAAAATGTCATTCATATTGAAAGAGAGGGAGTAAAAATTACTATTTAACAGCTGAAAGTTGAAATTTGGTTAATTACAGGGGTCTAAATGTTATTTTCCTCACTTTAAGAATATTAAAAGCATATGAGAAAAAAAACGATAAATTACAAAACTGATCCAATTAGAAGTCTAATTATATATTATACTCCTTTCACCGTTACATATCTAGACTATTTCAATATGGATTTTCCTAAACATTTCAATATGGATTTTCCTAAACTAACCTCTAAATATATATATAACAAACTTAAAGAAAGAAAGAAATGGCTAAGTTTGTTTTATATATATGAAAGATATTTTGGAAAAATCTATATTAAAATAGTCTAGATATATAACGGGTGATTAAATGAGTATAAATATGTAAATAATTGGACTAGTTTTATAATTTACCTGCAAACAAAAATAATAATTAAGAAACAAATTGCTAAAATACAGAAAGTTAAAGGGTAAATAATTTATTAGTCCCCTAGTTTTTCCTAACACACTGTTTAGTCCCCCTATTTTGAAAAACACATTATAAGTGTTGAAACACCTTTCCACATAATTTTGATTTGACAAAATTGTTTAAGTATAAATTATAACACATATTCTAAACACACTAAGTTTAAATGCTTTGATTTATTCTACTAATGTGTTTGTTCAATATTGAGTATAAATGTTATAAGTCATAAGAATTGGAAGGCCCAAGCCCATTGAGGAAGCCAAGGCCCAAGTCAAACAACTCAGTACACTCGGCCCGCGTATGTCAAGACGTTGCCGTTTTGGACAAAAACGCAACTCAGCAAACGGAAGGATCTAGAAGACCTTCGGGAACAACTTCACAATGAAGCTGCTGAGTAGTCTCGACAAAGCGTACAAGACAACAGCTGGCAAAGGAAAACTTCCAGACAAAGTGTTTCCTCTTTTAGAAAAGTTCAGACGGCACAGTATGCTGTCCAGTTGACTTTACCATAAAAGGAGAGACCATCTGCTGAGCTGACCGAGGACAGAAGATACACGATTGTGATTGGCCGAGAGCTCTGTGCAAGTCAGGATGACAACGACACATAGCCGTTTCCCTCCAACGGTTATTTCGAAATTCGAAATGACCGAATGACCAGACGTCTCTATAAATAGTGCCATCACAAGCTTCACAACACACAGAACTTCATCAAGCCATTACGCTGTCCAAATCTCTACAAGTTCTGTAAGCAAGAAGCAAAGCAAAATTCTTACACTACATTTTTCATATCTGTGTAAAAGTCTAGAGTGATTGTAAATCGTCTAAAGTGTCTTAGCACATCTTTGTATTAGGACAAAAACACTTATCATTTCTAGAGATAGAAATGAGAGGCTGAGTACTCGGTTTTAAGTACTCAGCGGAGAGATTAGGATTGAGTAGAAGTATAGAGGAAGGTACTCTTGTCATACTCAATTGCTGATATTGTAAAAGGTTTGAGGCTCTACCTTTAAAGAGCTCAGTAGAGGATTCGAAATCTCGAAAGTGTTCCGGGGACAGGACGTAGGCTTAGAAGAAGCCGAACCTGGATAAATCTACTGAGTGAAGTATTTCTAAACCTTAACTCCTTATTTATATTGCTTGCTTTAAATAATCAAAACTGACCAAGTAAAGAGGTCAAGTTGAGTTGTGCGCGTTGAACGTCTGAGCTCAGGAATAGACTCTAAGTGCTATCTCCTGACTCAAGCTAAGAAACTGACTTAGTCACCTGTTGACTAAGCCAGTATCTTGTTGTTTACTCAGCGCCGCTGTTGAAACCTTTTTCTTTAGAAAAAGAAGTCTGCCTAAATTGCGAAAAAAAAGTTTAAATAGTTCCTAACCCCCCCTTGGAACTATACTTGCAACTAAACAAGGGACCAACAAGTGGTATCAGAGCTTAAAAGCTCACTGTAAAGGTCTAACAACCTTGAGCTGATCCCTACCATGGGCGAAAACAGCACTCGGTTTCTCCCTGGAAACCAAACAACTCAAATACTGCCTGAGGGGCTGTCCATTACTAGGCCTCCCCTATTCTTCGGGTCAAACTATACCTTCTGGAAGAATAGGATGAAAAACTTCATTCAGGCTACAAACATGAGTGCCTGGCTATCTATAGTCCAAGGGCTGTTTGTACCTGTCGAGGTTGTGGCTGGCCAAACAGTTATAAAAGCTGAGGCCAAATGGACAGAGGATGATCTTAAGAAGCTTCAAAACCATGCTTCGGCTATCAATATGCTTCACTGTGCGCTCGATGCTGCAGAATATAACAAAATCTCAGGTTGTGAGTCGGCACAAGAGATCTGGAAAAAGCTGGAAGTCACCTACGAGGGAACAAACAAAGTAAAAGAATCCAAGGTGAATCAGCAGATGAGACTGTACGAGCTGTTCGAGATGAACAATGATGAGGGCATTTCAGACATGAACGCAAGGTTCACCAACATCATTAATGAGCTCAAGAGACTTGGGAAAATCTTCACTGAGGAAGAACAAGTCAAAAAGATACTCAGGAGTCTTCCAAAAGACTGGCAAGCAAAGAAGACAACTGTTGAGGAAGCTCAGGATTTAACCACCTACAAATATGACGAACTCATCGGTTCATTGCTGACCCATGAGATATCTATGAAAAACTTTAAGGTGAAGGAAAAATTTGATGACAAGAAGCAGAAGTCACTTGTCATGAAAGCTGACTCCACTGACGGGAGTTCAACTGATGATGAGGAGATGGCCATGTTCACAAGAAAGATGAAGAGGCTGTTCAGGAAGAACGACAAATATTCTAAAAAGCCTTACAAAAAGTTTGATAAGTATAAGGCTGACTCAAGCGACAGCAAATACAGAAAGGACAGCTCAAAGCCCATTACATGCTTTGAGTGCCATCAAGCTGGCCATATTAAGTCAAACTGCCCCACGCTGAGGAAAGACAAGAAGAGTGGGATGAAGGCAATGGTGGCTACTTGGAGTGATAGTGATGAATCTTCATCAACCGAAACCGAGGCCACCGAGTCAGCAAAGATATGCTTTATGGCTGACGAACTTGCTGAGCCATGCGTCTCTGAGCATGCTGACCCATCCATCGCATCAGATGATGAAGAACAAGCAAATGAGGTAATTTCTCTTCCCCAGCTCAGAAACGATATGGTTAATGCCCTGAGTGATCTCTATACACTTGTTAAGAAGTGTAATAAAAAGGTTAGAGCACTCAGCAGGCGCTGTGACGAAGTGGAAGAGGTCAAACTGAGTGACCTCAGATACCTTCTTTAGGACAATTCGACTCTGCATGATAACATGAAGATCATGCATGAGTATGTCTCTGAAGTCCAGTCAGTTTCAAAGAAACTGAGGAAGGACGTCACAACTATCCAGAACCAACTAAAGGTTCCTAAGAAAAATAACATTCCTCTGAGAACTCAGTACCAAGGTACTCAGCAGAGATGGAATCCCCAGCGAAAAGTCCAGTGTGACTTTTGTGGGAAGTTAGGACACACTACTAAAGTGTGCTGGCACGCTCAGCACTGGGGTGCTGACAAGTCAGTAAAAAATCCTAAACAGAAGGTCAGTTGTGACTTCTGTGGAAAGAATGGCCATATTGTCCATGTATGTCGCCATAAAATAAAATATGATGTTATACCTGTTGCACCTAACAAGTCAGGACCCAAAAAGAATTGGGTACCTAAAAGTAACCAGTTACAATACAGGTAAGCCTGAGATGTGCCGAGAAGTCAAAGATGTGGTATATTGACAGCGCATGCTCAAGGCATATGACGGGTGATGAAACTCAGTTCATCACGTTTGAACATAAACGAGGAGGGAGTGTAAGTTTTGGAGACAACAAGAAGGGTAAGATAGTAGGCTCAGGAACCATCGGAGGTAACCCTACTATTGAATCTGTCTCCCTAGTCAGCGGACTCAAATATAACTTACTCAGCGTAGCTCAGCTATGTGACAATGGGAGAAAAGTTATATTTGATGCTACTGGATGTAAAATATACGAGGGTAAAACTAATGAGTTAATTTTAACTGCCCCTCGGATAGATAATGTCTTTATGCTAGACTTAGAGAAAAAGTTTTCAAAAACTGTGTGCTTAGTAACAAAGGAAGAAAATTCCTGGCTATGGCACAGGAGACTTGGTCATGTAAGCATGGACCTCCTGGCCAAACTAGCAAGAAAGCAATTGGTTGAGGGACTGCCTGAACTTAAATTTCAAACAGATCAATTATGCCACGCTTGCCAAGCTGGAAAACAAACCAAACAATCTTTTCACAGCAAAAACATTGTCTCAACTAAACGTCCGTTAGAATTACTACACTTGGATCTCTTTGGTCCAGTCCAGCCGCTGAGTCTGGGTGGAAGAAGATTTTCCTTGGTCATTGTAGATGATTTCTCTCGGTATACGTGGGTTATCTTGCTGACCAGCAAGGATGAGACCTTTGAGACATTTTCAAATTTGGTTAAAAAAATTGAAAATGAAAAAGACCTAAAATTAGCTCATATCCGTAGTGATAACGGTGGAGAATTCAAAAACCAAAAGTTTGTTGAATTCTGTGAAGCCAGCGGCATTGACCATAATTTTTCTGCTCCTAGAACACCTCAGCAAAATGGGGTTGTAGAAAGGAAGAACAGAACTCTTGTTGAAATAGCAAGGACAATGCTGGATGAGCATAGGCTTCCAAAGTATTTTTAGGGAGAGGCTGTTAACACAGCATGCTACATTCTTAATAGGGCTCTAGTTAGACCTATACTCAAGAAAACCCCCTATGAACTTTGGAAAGGACGAAAGCCCAATATTGGATACTTTCGTGCCTTTGGTTGTAGATGCTTTATTTTAAATACCAAAGATAGCTTAGCAAAGTTTGATTCAAAAGCTGATGAAGCTATCTTTTTGGGCTACTCAACAAACAGCAAAGCATACAGAGTTTTTAATAAGCGAACTCAAGTTTTAGAAGAGTCAATACATGTAGAGTTCGATGAAACTGACCCTGCAGGTAGATACCAGCCGCTGACCGAAGATGAACCAAACTCAGTAACCATCGCTGACTCAGAACCAGCTACTGAGTCATTCACGAAAAGGCTGACCAAGAGTAAGAGTGAACCTACGATTACTTTTACTGACCCATCTACTTCTGCAGAGATTGTTGAAACAGAAACAGCACAAGACATGAATCTACCCAAAGAAATAAGGATTCCAAGAGGGCACTTTGAAAGTGCAATCCTTGATTCTGCTGGGAATACCCTGATGACGAGGAATCAATTCAGGAAGTACCTCAGCAATGTTGCCTTCGTCTCAGTACAAGAACCGAAGAATTTCGCTAAAGCTGAGTACGATGAATTCTGGATGAACGCAATGCAAAAGGAGCTCGATCAATTTTGAAGAAATGATGTATGGGAGTTAGTGCCTCATCCAAAGAGTCAAAAGACCATCGGAACAAGATGGGTCTTCAGGAACAAGATGGACGAACAAGGAAACGTAGTCAGGAACAAAGCAAGGCTTGTAGCTCAGGGCTACAGTCAGCAAGAAGGTATAGACTACGGTGAGACCTTTGCCCCAGTGGCAAGGCTAGAGGCAATTAGAATACTGTGTGCATATGCATCTTACATGAACTTTAAATTATTCCAAATGGATGTCAAAAGTGCTTTTCTTAATGGAGTTATAAACGAGGAGGTTTATGTAAATCAACCTCCAGGTTTTGAGGACCCTAAGTTCCCAAACCATGTTTACAAACTCAAAAAGGCTCTGTACGGCCTCAAGCAAGCACCACGTGCTTGGTACGAGAGGCTGACCAGTTTCCTGCTGACTAGAAATTACGTCAGGGGCAAAGCTGATACAACCTTATTCATTAAGAAAAAGGGTAAAGATACCCTGCTGGCCCAAATTTATGTTGATGATATAATATTTGGTGCAACTAACGAATCAATGTGCAAGGAGTTTAGCAAACAAATGCAAACTGAGTTTGAAATGTCTATGATGGGAGAACTCAACTTCTTCCTCGGTCTTCAAATTAAACAAGGAAAGAATGACATCTTCATCAGTCAAGCCAAATATGCCAAGGAGATCTTAAAGAAATATGACTTGGAAAATTGCAAGCCAATATCCACTCCTATGGGCACTGACACTGTCCTCTGCGCTGATGAGAATGGTAAGTCAGTAGACAGCAAGTTATATCGAGGTATGATAGGCTCTCTACTTTACTTAACAGCCAGTAGACTGGACATTCAGTTTTCAGTATGCTACTGTGCTAGATATCAATCTAACCCTAAGGAATCTCATTACATTGCTGTAAAAAGAATCCTTAGATATTTGCAAAGCTCAGTGAACGCAGGGTTGTGGTATCCAAATACTCATGATTTTACACTCATCGGATACACTGACGCTGACTATGGACGAGATAAGCTGGAACGTAAAAGCACCTCTGGAGGATGCCACTTCTTAGGAAGCTGTCTTGTATCCTGGTTCAGCAAAAAGCAGGCGTCAGTAGCATTGTCTACCACTGAAGCTGAGTACATTGCTGCTGGTCACTGTGTTGCTCAAGTCCTATGGATCAAGCAACAACTTGAAGATTATGGTGTTCAAACGAAGACAATTGAAGTCAAATGTGACAACAAAAGTGCAATTGATCTTTCCAAGAACCCAATTCAACACAGCAGAATGAAGCATGTCAGCATCAGACATCACTTCATTAGAGACCATATACTCAAAGGTGAGATCAAGCTGACCTTTGTCCCAACGGACGAACAGCTGGCGGATATCTTCACGAAGCCACTGGCTCGTGAGCAGTTCAGCATACTGAGAGAAGCAATTGGTATGTTTAATCCTCTTCAGTAAATTCCTGTGCTAAATGAATATTGAATGCTGAGTGAATTACATGTTGAATGATTTATTGTTTGCTGAGTATCTCATTGAAACTGACTGAATATACAATACTGCGTATACTTGCACACTGAGTAAAATAGTTTAAGACTTAAACTTAAAATCATTCTTAGATATTGCACTGACCACTCAGAATATCAAACGCTTGACATTCTAAATACTGAGTGATTAATCCGTTAGCATACATACAAAGCACGCGTATAGCCTAGGATGACGTATTCGCCGTAATGTGTCATAAATGCCAGGATCCTTGTCGATACATGATCCCAAGGCAAAACTGACACATGGATTTGGTTAAGATCCACACCGTTCAACTCGTCTATAAATTATGGGCATTTCACCATCTTTTACTCTTTACGCTTAACAAATTCTTAAGGCTAAGAAATTGCTCAAATTTCTCTCTCTCAAATACCTCTATTCTCTCCATCTTAGAAGAATGACTAAGCTATCCTTCAACGTTTCCGGTGCCGGCCAAAATAAGTCCAGCTCCGATGAACCTTCACGAAACCCTTCCACCTCTAGCAAGGGTAAAACTGACCAAAACTCTGGAAAAGAGAAAGCTGTGAAGATACGGACCTACTCCAAAGTCTTCGAAAGTGTCCTCGAATGGAAAGTTGAGCCCTCCAGATGGGTTTCTGAGCACTTCGTCCAACATGAACAACCGTTTGCCGAATGGATTGCAAAGAACGAATGGACTGGGTTGTTCTCTGTCAGAGATGAGACGTATCCTGACCTGGTAAGGGAGTTTTACCACAATCTCATGGTTGCCAGTGACTCCCCTGACTATCTAAGCACTAAAGTAAGAGGAAAGACGATCTTCATCAACCCTCTGTACATCGGAAACCTCCTCCAGCTCAAAACTGAGGGAGTCAGGCTGAGGAAGTCTGGAGATCAGGACAAGACCGACTACGTCCATACCTTCTGCAAACCTGAGGGTCACTCAGGCGAGATCTCAGCATCCTCAATGGGTCAGCACCAAAAGATGGCTCACTACCTGCTGAGCTACTTCATTTACCCTAAGATAAACTGCACGACCTCAGCAACGAACTTTGAACAGTGCTTCATATGGCACATGCTCACATACACCCCCATCAACATGCAATTATTCTTGGTTGCTGGGTTTCTACGCAGCACGGGTACGCTGAGGCTTGGGTCAATCATCACGCGCATTCTTATTGACCACAAGATTGACCTCGAAGGTGAGGAATCTTTCAGAGGAACCGAAATCACAGCTGCCTCGCTGAGGGCACTGAAATATGGGCAACCTTTGAAGAAAGGAAAAGCTGCTGCTGCTGCCGCTGGCCAAGCTGATCAGACTGAGGAGACTATTGCTGAGCTTAAGAAAGGGCGAAGAACTAAGGCCCCAGCTTCTCGCAAGAGAAAATCTGCTGAGACACCTAATGCTGTGTCTCCAGCAAAGAGGCAGAGGTCAGCTGGAAAGTCAGCTGAGAAGAGAAGCAGGCAAGATGAGCCTGAAACTGAGGAAGCTGGTGAACTACCTCAGAAGAAGCAAAAGCCTTCAACACTGGCACCTCTGGACGTCATACCAACCGACTTTATAGTACCGGGTGATTCTCACTTCACTCAATGCCAAGGTACTGATGCTGAGGGAACTGAGGTCCAGTTAGATGACCACTTTATCTCCCAAGTTGAGGAAGAGCTTGATGGAGACAGCACTGCTGAAGAAGAAGAAGTTAAAGCCAGCGGTCAGGATGACGCTGATGACTCTGAGGAATATGACAGTGAAATAGAAGCTGAGGATGCTAACACTGGGTTAGCTGGTGGTGCTGTGCAGACTGACACCGAGTTAGCTGCTGGAGTTGAGCAAGTTGAGCAAGCTGACCAGACTCATACTGAGCAAAAGGAAACTTCTCCTACTCACCCAGAAGAACCTGCTCATCATACCACTCCACCACGTAGAAGGCGAAAACTGGTTAAGGCCAGTGAGGTAATAGTCAGTGAACCTCCTGTGCAACCACCATCCATTCCTGAACTTGTCCTCTCCAAGAAAATAAAGGATCCTTCTACCGTCCAATTAAAATTTTTCAAACGGCCCTCAACTTCCTCTACTACAACGCCGTTGGAAAAACAAGCCTCTGTTTCTTCTCAACAGGAACATACCGAGTATAACACTTCAACCACTTCAACAAGTCAGGTTGAACCAAACACTGCCCATGCTGTTTCCTCAAGCATGGTGCTGACTCCTCATCCTTCTGCCGTCAGCACAGACAGTGTTCGGGTTATGACTTCCATCAACAACCTCTCTGCTGATCAATCAAACTTACCTCCAACTCAAGTGCAGATTGAGCCAAGTCATACAGTCACTGACTAGGGTACTCCTTTCACTCCACATTCTTCTGGTCATACTGATGTATATAAGGATGCCACTGAGTCCGGAAAGAAGCTCATCGACTCAATGCAAGCTCTCATCCAAGATCTTCACCAGTCTGCTTCACCTGCTGCTGGATCCTCATTCCCAGAGGCAACTCAGCTCTCCCAAGTCACTCTACTTCTAAACAAAGTCAAGGGACTCAAGGACCTGCTGAATGTCATCTTGACATTTCAAGCCCAGCAAGCAAAGCAAGACTCACTTGCCAAGTTGGCAGAGATTCAACTGTCCACAATCCAACATCTGAACTCGCTACATCAGCAAGTCCAGAAGTTATCTGCTGTGAACACTGACTACGCCACTTCCTCAGAACTGAAGATGCTTTTTGCTCAGCTGCATACTGAGCAACTCAAGACAAATGAGCAAATGGTGTCCTATAGTCAGTGCTCAGTTGAGCAAATCAGTGAGGCTGTCAGGCTACTGAACCTGAACAAACAAGAAATGGATACTGACGCGTTGAAGCAGAACGAATTGCTGTCCCTCGCACAACAATCCTTCAACCATATCCATCATAATAATATCCAACGTCATCATTATGACTCAGCACTCTTGAAAACCTTCCACCAAGTCTTTACTGGTCTCACTGAAGCTCTCATTTGGCAAGCCAAAGCACAAGCTTTCAGCGTAAATATGCTCAGTGCTGCTGATCTTCATATCCCAGTAGAAGTATCAGCTGATGGAGTTGCCATTTTTGATGGGGTCAATGAAAGTGCTGACAAACTCAAAGAGCTTTCACAAGAACTGACTCGAGCTGTCTTAACCGATGCGTTTAAGCTCCCTGAAGTTGACAAAACGGGGGAGAAAGCGCAAGCTGCTAGAGCTCAGCATGAGCAACGTCAGTACGAGCGAAGTCAGTCACAGGGAAAGAAAAAGAAATAGATAGGCTAGGTCCTAACATTTGTAATCTATGTGTTATTTCCTTTTGCTGTGTAACTGCTGACCTCTTTCAATGACCTCTTTCAATATATATCATACTTACTTTTCTTATTCAAATACTGAGTTATGATATATGCTATTAAGTACTGAGTTATTATGTAGTTATTATGTATCTTCGTTTATATCAGCTATGTTTAACACTTATAATATTTATTGACTAAATGATATGCTGATAACATGTTTGACATCATACTATGATCTTATGAAACATTCTGATAAAGAACTCATTGAACAATAATTTGCTCAGCGCGCTCTGTATATCTAAAACTTCCGCTTAACACTGAGTAAATAGAATATGTAATATAGCTGACCTTCACCTAAAAACTGACCTTAGACTCGCTCATTTAACTTCTTAAATGTTGCAATTAAAACTAAGTCAGTAGTGCAACCCTTACGGGGGAGTTTGCTAAATGATATAAGGTCAACTATCATGGGGGAGCTCATACTGAGTTCCTTGCTGAATAGTTTTGCCAACATCAAAATGGGGGAGTTTGTTGAAACACCTTTCCACATAATTTTGATTTGACAAAATTGTTTAAGTATAAATTATAACACATATTCTAAACACACTAAGTTTAAATGCTTTGATTTATTCTACTAATGTGTTTGTTCAATATTGAGTATAAATGTTATAAGTCATAAGAATTGGAAGGCCCAAGCCCATTGAGGAAGCCAAAGCCCAAGTCAAACAACTCAGTACACTCAGCCCGCGTATGTCAAGACGTTGCCGTTTTGGACAAAAACGCAACTCAGCAAACGGAAGGATCTAGAAGACCTTCGGGAACAACTTCACAATGAAGCTGCTGAGTAGTCTCGACAAAGCGTACAAGACAGCAGCTGGCAAAGGAAAACTTCCAGACAAAGTGTTTCCTCTTTTAGAAAAGTTCAGACGACACAGTATGCTGTCCAGTTGACTTTACCATAAAAGGAGAGACCATCTGCTGAGCTGACCGAGGACAGAAGATACACGATTGTGATTGGCCGAGAGCTCTGTGCAAGTCAGGATGACAACGACACATAGCCGTTTTCCTCCAACGGTTATTTCGAAATTCGAAATGACCGAATGACCAGACGTCTCTATAAATAGTGCCATCACAAGCTTCACAACACACAGAACTTCATCAAGCCATTACGCTGTCCAAATCTCTACAAGTTCTGTAAGCAAGAAGCAAAGCAAAATTCTTACACTACATTTTTCATATCTGTGTAAAATTCTAGAGTGATTGTAAATCGTCTAAAGTGTCTTAGCACATCTTTGTATTAGGACAAAAACACTTATCATTTCTAGAGATAGAAATGAGAGGCTGAGTACTCGGTTTTAAGTACTCAGCGGAGAGATTAGGATTGAGTAGAAGTATAGAGGAAGGTACTCTTGTCATACTCAATTGCTGATATTGTAAAAGGTTTGAGGCTCTACCTTTAAAGAGCTCAGTAGAGGATTCGAAATCTCGGAAGTGTTCCGGGGACAGGACGTAGGCTTAGAAGAAACCGAACCTGGATAAATCTGCTGAGTGAAGTATTTCTAAACCTTAACTCCTTATTTATATTGCTTGCTTTAAATAATCAAAACTGACCAAGTAAAGAGGTCAAGTTGAGTTGTGCGCGTTGAACGTCTGAGCTCAGGAATAGACTCTAAGTGCTATCTCCTGACTCAAGCTAAGAAACTGACTTAGTCACCTGTTGACTAAGCCAGTATCTTGCTGTTTACTCAGCGCCGCTGTTGAAACCTTTTTCTTTAGAAAAAGAAGTCTGCCTAAATTGCGAAAAAAAAGTTTAAATAGTTCCTAACCCCCCCCTTGGAACTATACTTGCAACTAAACAAGGGACCAACAATAAGGTCCCTAGCTTTTATCAATATTAACACTTTGGTCCTTTTGTCTAATTTTTTTAGACCTGTAACCATTATATTTTAGCATAAATAGACATATATAAAATAATAGAGTAACATGGTCAACTTGTATTGTACCGTGGTTGTCCTAAAAGCTAAGATATGTTCGGTTAAAAATCTAAAAAAATAGATAAAAGGATCACAGAGTTAATATTGGTAAAAGATAGGGACCTTAAAATGTGTTTTTCAAAATAGGGAGACTAAACAGTGTGTTAGGTAAAAACTAGGGGACTAATAAATTATTTACCCAAAATTAAATAGTGTAGAGTTTTTGTTTCTTTTGTTCAATAATATTTAATTTTAATTTTAGGGTAAATTCTAGGATAAAATAACTAGTCCTCTCATTTTTACTTAATATTGTCTCTATTTTGGAAAATATATTATAAAGTTGTTATTCTTTTTAAATGTTAAACTTTTGGTCCTTCAGTATTTTTTTAAAAAATTTAACCATTATTTCCGCATAAACAGATAGACAGAAAATAACAAAGCAACATGGTCATTTTGTGTCTCACTATAGCTATCCTGCAAGTTAAGATATTTTTGGTTTAAATCTAAAAAAAATAGATAAAAGGATTAAAAGATTAACGGTAACAAAATATATAAATCTAATACTTCCTCTATTCCTTTTTATAAGTCATTAGCAATTGATTTTTTTTTTTTCAAAATATAAGTCTTTCTAATTTTTCAAGAACTCTTAGTTTAGTTTTCCGGTCTAAGTATTAAATTTTTTGTCTTGTTCCATATGTTTTTCAAAATTATAAGACTTATTCACCAACCATTACATGAGAGAGAATTTTTTTGTAGTTAATTAATATAAATTTATTAATTTCACTCTATATTAATTGTATTTCTTGATCTGTGTAAAACAACCTAGAATGACTTATATTTTGGAATTGAGGGAGTAATTTGTTTTTTTAAAGGACTAAACAATATGTCATGTAAAAAATTGGAGACTAATAAATTATTTGTTCTAAATTCTATAACACTAGAGTCTCATAAATGAGAATAAATCTGTTTATGAGTTTAGATGTTGTCGGATTCGTTGAGACCTACTTTGTAAAAGCTCAATTTATATATACATTTTATATGTTACATTCACTTGGGTTTGAATCCGATCATTATATTGATCGATCATTATATCGATCGAGCTTAGATTATGCTTGATCATATTTGAGTCCAATAATAATAAAAAGAAATATGAATTATCGGATCTAATATATTTTTAATTTCATGTATTTGTAAAAAAGGAAGTTAATTGCATGGTATATTTTTGAAAAGTTACACTTTACTCCCTCAACTTATTTAAATTTACATATGAATTATTTTTCTTAAATTCTAATATTTAATACTAATATTAGTGCAAATTCTATAATAGTAGTCTCATAAATGAGAACAGATTTGTTGATAGGTCTAGATGCTATCCAATTCCTCGAGACCTGCTTTCTAAAAACTCAATGTAAATATAGGTTTAATACCCTTCCAGCCCTTTCAAGTTGGTCAACACTATCTGTACTTACATTTTTAATAAGTAACCCCCTCAACTTGTTTATTTAGAACAAATAACCTCTCCAATTGCTCAATTGGAACAAATAACTCCTCAAGTTAGCTTATTTAGAACAAATAACACCTGAACCCAAAAAAACATTCAACATAATATTACATCAGAAATAAAAGATTTCAAATTATCGGTTGCTACATCTAACTAATCTAGTGATACATTAAGTAAAGGGCAAAAAAAAAAAAAACTCCCGAAAGAACCTATTTGAGGGGTTATTTGCTAGAAATAAGCAAGTTGGGGGGAGGGGGTTACTTGTTGATGTAGCGTGAAATCGACTGGAGGTTTTAATCGTAAACCAACAAAGAATGCAATCTTCTCTAGCTTAACTAGAAGGTTGGATTAACCCACAAGGATGAACCTTGGTGCTCCAATGGAGGCTTCTTAATTCAATATATCAAAAGTTGGAGAACATTACAAAGAGAAGGGTTTAAATACCTTCCAACAAAACAAGGGTAAAGACCAAAAGCCCATGAATAGGGTTTTGGGGTAAAGCTTGTGCATAAGGGTAAAGTGGGGAAGGGAAGAGTTCATGGCAATCTAGTAATAATGGTTGAGTGGCAAAACAGTAATTAAGTATCAGCAGAAATGGTCCCCTCTTAGTAACAACTTGGAGGAGAAGTATTGTCCAGGCAGGTTACGCCCCGCGTAATTTGGGTACTGGACTTTTGGACATCTTCGAAAGGATCGTACACGTGGCGTTCCTGGAGTCACGCTCCACGTATTGTAGCTTCTGGTCATGATGTTCCTTCCGGTTGGACTTTACGCGTGGCGTACCCTCCGCTGCGCTCCGCGTGCTCTTCCTCCTGGGCACTCTTCGCTCCGGACTCTGTTCTTACGTCACGCGTGCTAGGAGATACGCCCCGCGTGACTTGGGTGCTGGGCAATTGTTCGGTAATGGAGTCCTCTACGCCTCGCACTTTAATGAGCACGCCTCGCGTGCTCCGTTGTGTGGCCTGACTCTCGTTATTCTCATCTCTTGGTGCCGGGCTCGGGCTTAGGGATGGGATGCCCTCATCATTCTCCCCTTCTTTGAAAGAGTCGGACTTCGCCTCCGACGCCTTGGTTGGCAACGTTCCCTCCGGTTTCCACAAGCTAAGGTCCTGCACATTAAAAGAAGAAGACATCTTCTCAAGCCAATTGGGAAGGGTTAGTTGGTAGGCATTAGCACTAATCTTCTTGGTGATCCGGTAAGGGCCATATTTCCTCGGCCTCAATTTACTACTAGGAGCATGCATTAGTCGCTCTTTTCCCAAATATACCATCACCTCATCCCCCACCTCAAACTGCACATCTCTTCGGTGTTCGTCGACCTTGGCCTTGTTCTTACTATTTTTCTCCTCAATGCGATGCCGAACTTCTTGGTGCATTTGGTGGTAGTCATTGGCCAAGTTCTGAGCCGCAACACTCTTCTTCTCTCCCTTCGGAACTTCCCCCAAATCAAGCGAATGGTTCGGAGCTTTGGTGTACACAACTTCGAAGGGTGACTTCCCGGTGGTTGAACTCACGGCGGAGTTATAGGCGAAATCGGCTTGGGAAAGCACATAATCCTATATCTTAGGTTTGTCCCGACACTTGCTCCTTAATAAGTTACCCAAGGTCCGGTTGACCGCTTCAGTTTGCCCATCCGTTTGAGGGTGAGCTGTGGTACTAAACTTCAATGTGGTCCCGAGAATAGCCCAAAGAGTTCGCCAAAAGTGGCTAACAAATTTTGTGTCCCGATCCGACATTATGCTCTTCGGAACCCCATGTAATCTCACTACCTCACGGAAGAAAAGTTTAGCAGTGGTGGTGGCATCATTAGTCTTCCGACACGGTATGAAATGAGCCATCTTCGAGAACCTATCAACCACCACAAAGATGGAGTCCATACCCCGTTGAGTCCTTGGTAACCCCAACACAAAATCCATTGAGAGATCCTCCCAAATGGTTTCCGGAACCAGTAAGTGCATCCGTAATCCTGCGTTAGTAGTATGCCCCTTGTAGGTTTGACAATTCTCACATCGCTCTACAATATACACCACATATTTCCTCATCCTAGGCCAAAAGTATCGAGAGCTAACCGCTTCCAAGGTCTTATCTCGACCGAAGTGGCCTCCTAACACCCATCCATGTAGTTCTCAGATCACTCTTTCTCGTATGGACGTACTTGGTAGGCACAATTGGCTTCCCCTCATGAGAAACCCATCCACTAACTGATACGCACTCTCTTCGGCACCTCTCCAAAACTTCTCCCACTCTAGCCCAAAGTCCGGATCCTCCTCATACTCTCATTTGATGTGCTCAAAATCCACCAAGTCCAAGGCTACTGTTTTCAAGAGGGCTACCCTTCGGCTCAAAGCATCCGCCACTTTGTTCTGTTGCCCCGCTTTGTGCAGAAGTTTATAAGGGAACTTGTCCACAAAAGCGGACCATCGAGCGTGCATGGAGCTCCGAAGTTGCTTTTGGCTCCCTAAGTACTTAAGGGCTTGGTGGTCGGTATACAACATAAATTCTTTTCCAATGAGATAGCGCTCCCACGTCTTGAGCGCCCGCACCACCGCATAGAACTCCTTATCGTACGTGGCCCACTTCTATCTTGAATCACACAACTTCTCACTGAAGTATGCTATGGGCCTCTTCTCTTGCATTAAAACTCCCCCAACTCCTACTCCACTTGCATCACACTCAACCTCAAAGAGTTTGTCAAAATCTGGAAATGCTAAAACCGGAGCGGTACTTAGCTTTTCCTTTATCAAGGCGAAACTGTTCTCTTGTTCATCTCCCCACTTGAAACCCCTACCCTTCTTCAAGCACTCGGTCATAGGAGCCACAATAGCACTGAAATTTCGGATGAACCGCCTATAGAAGGTTGCCAACCCGTGAAAGCTCCTAATATCCCCAACGGTCTTCGGAGTCGGCCACTCCCGAACAGCCCTAACTTTCTCTTCATCCACCTTGATACCACTCCCACTGACCATATACCCGAGAAATACCAAGCTCTCCATGACAAAGTCCCACTTCTTAGTGTTGGCAAAGTGTTGGTTCTCCCGGAGCAATGCTAGCACGGCCCTCAAATGCCCCACATGCTCTTCCAACATCTTACTATGGATGAGAATGTCGTCAAAGTAGACCACCACAAACTTCCCAATCACCGGCCGTAAGACTTGGTTCATTAGCCTCATGAAAGTTCTAGGTGCATTGGTCATCCCGAATGGCATCACTAACCACTCATATAGTCCGTCACGCGTCTTAAACGCCGTCTTCCACTCATCTCCCGCCTTGATCCGGATTTGGTGGTACCCACTCCTCAAATCGATCTTCGAAAAGACCTTGGAACCACCCAATTGATCAAGCATATCATCAAGTCGGGGAATCGGGAATTTGTACCGAATGGTAATCTTGTTGATGGCTCGACTATCCACACACATCCTCCATGACCCATCCTTCTTGGGCGTCAACAAAGCCGGCACCGCACATGGACTCATGCTCTCCCTAACATATCCCATTCTTATCAATTCATCCACCTTCTCCTTCATCACTTCACTCTCCTTGGGACTCATCCGGTAGTGAGGAAGACTAGGCAAGCTAGCTCCCGGCACTAAGTCAATGTGGTGTTGGATGTCCCGTAGAGGTGGCAACCCATATGGTAACTCTTCTAGAAAGACGTCACGGAACTCATTGAGCAATCTTCCTACATCTTCCGGAACTTCTCCAGCTTCGCTTCCTACCCCATCCGTCGGTGTGCTCGACTTCACCATCACTACATAGACTGTTTGGCTTTCCTCACACTCGTTAATAAACGCTTTGTGAGTTGGGCAAACGATCAAGGTAGACTTCCCTTTGTCTTTGGTCTCTCCCAATAGAGGTGTTAGCACGTACCGAATGTCGTCCTTCATAAACCGATAAGTGTTCTTCCTTCCGGCATGGGTAGCATCCCTATCAAATTGCCACGGGCGTCCCAACAGTAGGTGGCAAGCATCCATCTCCACAACGTCACAATAAACTTCATCCCGGTACTCCCCTATCTCAAGAGGAACCCTACACCTTTGAGTGACTTTCAGCTCTCCGACGTTCTTGATCCACCCCACACTATACGGATTAGGGTGCGCTTCAATCTCTAACCCAAACCTCTTGGCTGCGGTATCGCTGATAATATTCTCTTGGCTCCCACTATCAATGATCACATTGCACTTCACCCCTTGCACTAGACATCGGGTTCGGAACAATTGATGTCGTTGATCCGATTCCACTTTACTTGAAACCAATAGTCTCCTCACAACATGTATGGCTTGCCCCCCATCATACTCTCCCTCGTACTCATCATCAACGGAGTCACAACAAACATCCCCTTCGTCATCATACTCATAATCATCTTCGTACCTCTCCACCATGTTGGCACTTCTCCTCTTGGGACACTCATTGGAACGGTGACCCGGCTCATTGCATCGGAAACATTTGAATGGAGCCGGTCTAGCATAGGGGTTGCTTCCCCTAGGGGGTTGTGTCGCCTTAAAAGGCCTCACATCACCACTAAGTGTCCTTCCCGCACTTGGCGCCTTGGGATCGCTTGAACTTGCGATTCCTTTACCCTTGTCAATGCCCTTAGGAGCTCCTCTTCCTCCATAAGTATTCTCAACCTCGGCTCTCCTATAGCCTTCACGTCCCCTCAAGCTCAACTGTGCCTTGGCCTTCAATGCTAAATTACGGGCATCTTGCACCCGAATCACCATTTGCGTTCCAATCCGGTCTTGGATGTTGTATCTCAGCCCTTCAAGATACCTTGAAGTCTTTTGGCTTTCGGTTTCCGATAAGTTAGCCCTTGCCGAAAGCCGCAAGAACTCCGAGGTGTACTCGTGCACACTCTTAGCACCTTGGGAACAATTCCAATAGGAACTATAAATGTACTGCTCATAGTCGGGTGGTAGAAACCTCTCCCGCAACATCGATTTCATCCTTAGCCAAGATCTAATCGGTTCCCTTCCTCCTCTTCTTCTCCCTTCCTTCATGTTATCCCACCAAACTGAAGCTCCTCCTTTCAATCGGTAAGCTACTAGCCGAACTTTCCGATCTTCTGGTATTCCCGCATAATCAAAGAACCGCTCTACCTCGAGCAACCAATCGAGGAAACCCTCTATATCGAGTTCCCGAATGACGGTAAGTCCACTTTCAGTTTGAAGGCATCATCTCTATCAAAATTTCCTCCATACCTCATTCTCACATTCGGATCGCCTCTATATCCGCCCCTCTCATTACCTCGGCCCCCATACGGGTCATTCAAACCAACATTTCCCCTTTCATAACCACCTACAACATTATTATGCACAATATCCATAATCCCGGCACGCACATGCGTGGGACCAACAACATCATTTACATGCACATCATGCCTAGGTCTATCATTCATGGCATTATCATCCATTCTAATCCCCATATTCCTAGCAATCCTAGGCATATCGTAATCATCAAATAACTCCCCATCACTATCACTATCCATATTTCTAATGATTACGGGATTAGTCCGCCTTACCTCTTGAACCCGAGGGTCCATTGCTTGGGGTGCATAAGCTATTCTTGGTGAGGTTCGCTGGCTAGAAGATTGTTATTGTGGCGGGTTGCTATTATGAGTTCTTCAATAAGGCGGTGCAAATCTCGGGTACTCGTCTCGTGTTTCTCATCCATCGTTCTTAGAGACTCCATGATATGTTTCATGTTGCCTTCTAGTGACTCAACTCGTTGCTCCATGGATCCGGTGGCTTCGTTTGTGATACGAGGTTGAACCATTTCCGAGAAGAAGTCTCCGGTCAAGGAAAACGACTCGGCTCTGATACCAACTGATGTAGCGTGAAATCGACTGGAGGTTTTAATCTCAAACCAACAAAGAATGCAATCTTCTCTAGCTTAACTAGAAGGTTGGATTAACCCACAAGGATGAACCTTGGTGCTCCAATGGAGGCTTCTTAATTCAATATATCAAAAGTTGGAGAACATTACAAAGAGAAGGGTTTAAATACCTTCCAACAAAACAAGGAAAAAGACCAAAAGCCCATGAATAGGGTTTTGGGGTAAAGCTTGTGCATAAGGGTAAAGTGGGGAAGGGAAGAGTTCATGGCAATCTAGTAATAATGGTTGAGTGGCAAAACAGTAATTAAGTATCAGCAGAAATGGTCCCCTCTTAGTAACAACTTGGAGGAGAAGTATTGTCCAGGCAGGTTACGCCCCGCGTAATTTGGGTACTGGACTTTTGGACATCTTCGAAAGGATCGTACGCACGGCGTTCCTAGAGTCACGCTCCACGTATTGTAGCTTCTGGTTGTAATGTTCCTTCCGGGTGGACTTTACGCGTGGCGTACCCTCCGCTGCGCTCCGCGTGCTCGACCTCCTGGGCACTCTTCACTCCGGACTTTGTTCTTACGTCCTGCCCCCCACGTGACTTGGGTGCTGGGCAATTGTTCGGTAACGGAGTCCTCTACGCCTCGCGCCTTGATGAGCACGCCTCGCGTGCTCCGTTGTGTGGCCTGACTCTCATTGTTCTCATCTCTTGGTGCCGGGCTCGAGCTTAGGGACGGGATGCCCTCATCACTTGTTAAAAGTGTAAGTACGGAATCAGTTGCAGTATTGGACCAACTTGAAGGGACTGGGAGGATATTAAGCCTTAAATATACATTTTATATGTTACATTCACAGTGTTCGAATCTGATCATTATATGACCGAGCTTAGAATTATCCTTAATATTTTTTTTTGAGAGAAATTCTTGTATTTCCATTATATGATAGAAGAAGTACAACAAGTAAAATACAAAGAATAAAACTTCACACAAGTAAAGGCTAAAGCCAATACAAGATCCACGAAGGGATGAAATAGACTACAAAGAGCAAATAAAACCATAAAAGGCATAAAAACATCACACAACAATATACCATATACTTTTCGTAAATCGAAATCGGTAGAAAAGCATCTGCAATCCAAATTTCATCTTTTAAGCCATTCCGAATATTCGGATCTGAGTCCTTTTTGTTGTTGCAACCACACAGATTTATTGATCCACGGATAAGATAAATCGTTTCCACTCTTGCTAAATCCGAGAAAGGTATAAACGACAGAATAATAGAGAGCAGATACAATTCAGACGGATAAAGAAATCCAATAAAATATATGATACAGATAAAACAAAAAACAATAATAATAAAAATTACAGAAACCTAACCCGGTAGAAGGAGGAAAAAGGAAGATAAACTTCCTTTATCCTCCTTGTTTTAGATCAACAAAACATGAGACTTTGACATACAGAAAGAGAAGAAAAGAAGAAGGATGAAGATGGAAGTTATCGAATTATCCTTAGTATTTGAATCAGCTCAATTTTGTATATATTACAAATAATATATATATATATATATAAATAAAAAAGGGAACATTAATTATTAGATCTAATATATTTTTAGTTTCATGTATTTGTCAGAAAGTCCACTATTTTTTATATTTTTTGAAAAATTATATTTACTTCTCGAACTTATTTAATGATATTATTATTATTGTAATATGTGATTCTAATGTCATGGTAAATTCTATAAAAGTGGAGTCAATCATTTCCTATATTTTTAAAACGTTATATTTACTTCCAGAATTTATTTAAAATAACATCTTAACTATTTTTTTTAAATTCACCTCATAGAGCAAAAAGAGTTGATAATAAGTTGAAACGAATATCATTTAGTTTTATGAGAAATATTATTTTTAATTATTTTTTTAATATAAATATATATTAGTTACACAAGTTGATCTGGGTTTGTGAATGAGTTATCTTATCTTTGCCCATGTAAATATAATACAGACTGAGTTGGATTTGGAAAGATAATTTAATATAAAAATCTGATTAGATCCGCTTGAGCATGGCCCAACACCGCGCACATAAACCAGTGCATGGAAGAAAATTTGTTGTTTCCATTCCAGTGTCCCTTTCCATATTGTTCTCACAAAAAGAGGTCCACACTTAATTAAAATAATATATTTTATGAGTCAAGAGGACCCGTAAAATTAAAACCCGTAAAATTAAAAGACCACTTTTTATGAGAAAGACATAGAAAAAAATACTGAAAAGGAGTACATCAGATTTTCTTAATCGACACCTCCCAAAACTAATTTCTTTTTATTTCTCTTGATTTATTATTATTATTATTTAAATTATTATTATTATTATTATTATTTGTTTTTCATTTATATTATTTTAACAAATACAAAACAATGCAGTTTCTTTCTCGATATTTATCAAATATCGCAGTTAAAAGTTTCACTAATAAAAGTTGACATATTAAAAATGTTGCTACGTGACACCTAAATATGGATAAGTTAATGGTACCAATATCCGATTTGTCGATTTGTGTCAGTGAGACATTTAGTTACATCATTTGATTAACGTTAGGACTAAATTTATATTGTTTATTATATGTGAAAATTAAATTAACCCTTCTAAGAAAAGCTTAATACGTCTTTAACACTTGTACTTGTTTAAAAAAATCAATTGCCTCATTGTACTTTCAAAAAGTTATATTTACCTCATTTAACTTGTTTAAAATGACATCATGACTTTCTGAAAAGTAGCTATTAATATCCTAAACTTTTTTAAAGTGGTCTATTAGTCTCTTTAACTTGCTTAAAGCGTACACATTTCAACTTTTTTAAAATCTCTCCGTACTCCATCATATATATTTTAGAAAGTTAATATTCCACTTTAAACAACTACATAAGGTAAATAAAACTTTTTAAAAGTATAAAGGACAATTAACTTTTTTTTTTTTTTTTTTTGACAAGTACATGAAGGAAGTTAGAGATATACTAGACCTAAAAAAAGTTTGAGTTTTATTTTGCTACTTGTATTAATTGTGGTTTAAGAGCATTTAAGGAGGTTGATCTTAGTCCACTTTTTAAAAATAATATAAATAATTAATTCTTAGTGATTTGAGGAGTGACTAATATATATAATCTCCAACAAAACTCCGTATATTCATTCCTTATTTATTATTTTACCATTAAAATTATTAAGTACTATTATATTTACCATTAGTGAGAGAAAAGAGACTCAATAATAAATTATTAATAAAATATAAAATGAGGAGGCACTATGAGCTCCTCAATAATAGAGAGTATTGTTATATTTAGGGATAAGATGCAAAATACCCCTAACGTTTACACACATGAGTAATTTTACTACTAACGTATAAAATGGTGCAATTTTACTCTTAAAGTTAGTAGCCAAGAGCAATTTTACCCCTAATTTGACAAGTTGGGTTAATTGGAGAAATTATTCATCAAATTGTCTTCTCGGCCATGAATCTTGTCATCTACAATTCACATGTGCGTCATTTCATCACTCATTAGTAACATATCACCAACGTATGATTAAAACGTGAAAAAACTTTGAAATAAAATTTTAAAAAAAGATACTGTATTTTGTATGAATTGGGCACAAAAATTTAAATATTTCACCGAATTTAAGAATGTTAATTTTCAATTCTATTATTAAATCACAAAAAATATGAAACAGTTTTTTTAGAATCAACTTACGTGCAATTGTTGCAGAATAAGAAACAAAATATATGTATTTTATAATAATATCTAAAATTGACCAAACCTGTCAATGTTAGAGGTAATTAAAATTGCTCTTGATTACCAAAGTTAGAGGTAAAATCGTAACATTTTAGACGTTAAGGGTAAAATAACTCATGCTTGTAAACGTTAGAGGTATTTTTGCACTTTATGTTTTGGGGGTTTTAGGAAAAATGTGAGAGTAAGATGAGATTTCATTTAACTTCTCTATTCTCATTCTCCAAACTAGTGGGGTTTTCTATTCCCTATCTCATCTTTTACTAACTTGAACATTTACGTTTCTTATAAAATTCTACTTTAGTTTTATTTCACTTTTTAATTTTTATTTTAGTCCATATATTTATTTATTTTTACTTTTTTATTCTTGGATTAATTTCACTTTTGATCATTTTTTATATATTTTTATTTTTTTTCTCAAAAAATAATTTTGATTAAATTTTACCTTTTGATTTTGATTTTGATCATTATACTTATTTTTTTTATTTTTTTTGTATCCCTAGATTGATTTTACTTTTGAACCTTATATCAATTTATTTGTAATTTTTACCTTGAAAAATAATTTTGATCAATTATTTTTTTCTTTTATCATATTATTCAGTTTTAGTATTTATTTTTAATTATTTTAATGATTATTTAAAACAATAGAATATTTATGTATTTTTTTATTAATTTTATTTAAGTTTCTGTTTCATCATTTTTTTTATTTTAATTGTTGAAGTAATTAATTTTAATTCTTATATTTACATGTGATTAATTTATTAACACATACACATGTATGTAAAGAAATTGTTGTTAAAAACACAACTCTTGTTTAATACTTCGTTTGAACCAAACAACTACAAAGAGAATCAGAAGTTTATCATTCTCTCTGTGAAACTGAAACAAACAGACAAATGAATTCAGGGTCATTCCATTCATTTCTTGATTCAATTTCGTTACCCCTGCGCGAACCAAACGCCCCTTTAGTGATTTGAGGAGTCACTAAGAGACCGTTGGAGTTGGTTTTTAACCATCTTTCCTCAAATTAACTTAAGACCCCAATTAAAAAACTGTTCTGAGATGCTTTATATGCAACATTGGTCATTGAATTTTTATGGTTATTCTAAATGGTCACTCAATTTTAATTTGTCTTCATAAATTGAATTTTATCTCAATAAAATCATTTCGACGACTCAAGAGCAAAAACAACCGAAAAAGTAATGTGACTTCCACGCTAGCACTAATCAACTTTCATCATCTGACTGAAATGACTAGTTGTCAGCCACTTGTTGTTTCGATCAATGTTGAAAGTTAACTACTACTGATGTAGCGGCCACATCACTTTTCCAAAATCTCTCCTTACTCGACCATTTAGATTTTAGGGGTTAATATTTCACTTTAAACTTTGAGTTGTCTCAGTAAAATCATTCAACCTTAAATTTTGTCTCAATAAAATCATTCAACGACTTCAATAGCAAAAAAACACCGAAAAAAGTGACGTGACTTCCACACTAGCATTAGTCAACTTTCATCACCTGATCGAAACGATACGTGGCGGCCGCTAGCTGATACGTGTCGTTTCAATCAGCTACGTGCTAAAAACATGTTAGTCACTTACCGTTTCGATCAACGTTTGAAAGTTAACTACTGCTGCTGTGACTGCCATATCACTTTTTCAAAATCTCTCCTAATTCCATCATATAGATTTTAGGGTGTTAATATTCTACTTTAAATAAGTTTAAAGGTTAAATAAGAAATTTTGAAAGTATAGGGGACAGTTAAATATTCTACTTTAACCTTTTATTTTTGACAAGGACATGAGACTAACTAGGGATGACAACAGATAAGTTACTCGCGGATAATGTCAATCCCAAACCCCTACCCTCTTATTTTTTAATTATTCGTACCTGTCCCATTATTCTAACGTGTATATTTTTGCATCCCATACCCGTCCTATTTAATTAGCGGGTACCCGCGGGTACCCTTACTCGTTAAGAATCAATAAATAAAACAAAAAATAATTACAAATTTAACAAAGTCTAAATTTAATAAATCATCTATCTAAAAATTGAACAAATTGAACCTTAAAAAGAATAAAGTAGCTTAATGGGATAACTCAATGATTGAAAAACAAAAGTTTGGAGTTCAAATCCCACGTCTTACATCTAAAAAACAATGATATTTATTAATATATAATTTTTTTATGACGGGTAACAGGTATCTTAGGGGGTATTCTCATACCCGTCTCATTATCCTAACAAGTAACAGTTTTGATCCCATACCCTTTTATACAGGGTACATGTAGTCCCATTAGGATCGGATAGTGTCGGGTACCCGCGATTATAACACCCGTTACCACCCCCTGGCTAAGGATATATTAGATCTAAAAAAAACTTTGCGTTCAATTTGCTACCTGGATTAATTGTGGTTTAAATACACCATTAAACACTAAAATTTTATGATTATTTCTAAATGGCCACTCAATTTCAAAGTCAACTTTTATCATCTGATAAAAATGACATGTGACTGCCACCTAATTCACACATGTTGTTTCGGTTAGATAGGTGCTAGCCACGTGTCAATTAGTGGTAGCCACTTATCGTTTCGATCAGGGTTCAAAAGCTAACAAATGCTCATGTGGCGACCACTTCACTTTTTCAAAATCTTTCTTTAATTCATCCTATAAATTTTAGGGGGTTAATATTCCAATTTAAACAAGTACAGAGGTTAAATAAGACATTTTAAAAATATACAGGTACATTAACTTTATTTTTTAACAAGTACATGTGCTAGGGATATGTTAGACCAAAAAAAATTGAGTTTATTTTGCTACTTGTATTAATAGTACTCAATAAAATTATTTTCGGTGACTTCAAGAGTAAAAAATATTGAAAAAGTGATGTGAATTCCACGTCACCACTAGTCAATTTTCATATTCTGATTGAAACAACACTGTCACTTAGTTGCTATGTGTCGTTCGAGTTAACTAGATATTAGTTAGGTATCAACTAAAGTAACCGCTTATCGTTGAAAGTTAACTACAATTAATGTGACAGTCATGTTACTTTTTCATATCCTTTACTTTTGCAAATTATCAAGGGTGATTTAATAGGACAAAATTCAAAGTTAAAGTTAAATGATTTTCTTGAAAACAACCATTTTAAAACAACTATGAAACTTGAGTGGACAGCTCTGCATTTAACCTTATTAGAGCATCTCCAATAGAAGTGTTTAAAAGAGTGCCAAAACTTACTAAAATATAGTATTTTATTGTTTCTTTCATCCACATCATTTTTGGCAACTTTAATTTAAAAAATGCTCCAATAGAGGTTGCTTGAAAAGTTGCCACCATAATCCTACAAATTATTATTTTACTATAAAAAAAATGTTCCAGATTTATTATTTCTAGGAGAGTATATTAAAAAATAATTAAACAAGCTTGCCAAGAGGTTGTCAAAAATTGGCAATTTTCCTTGGCACCCACAATCACTCCAATAGTGGGCACCCTTTAAAAGTTGCCAAACTTGATGCACATCAGCTGGCACTTTTTTGGACACCATCTGTTGAAGATGATCTTAAGAAACCTTTGACTAGACCAGTTAAAAAAGTAATTTCACACTGCACTACCTACTCTTTATCACCTATGAATTCACCTCTCAATTCACTCAGAGCTTGTTGAATCTTTCCAACATCTTCTCTGTACACTTTGGTTCATGAACTCAAAGAACAAGCTGAAATTTAGTTGAGGACATTTCACAAACACAATGTCTGCAACTCTTCTCACTAAACCACATTTCTTCAAGCCACTGCTTCCTGGTTTTGAAGATGATTTTGTAAGTCCCAGTATCATCTTTCTCTCTTTTTCTTCTACTGTAATTACTTGATCATCGTTTTCCCCCCTTTTTTTTGCAGTTAATTCCAGGTGCCTTCTCCAAGTATTTTACAGAACAAAATTGTGATAAAGCTATGCTGGGAAGCCGACAAGGGGGGAAGCTTTGGCCTGTGAAGATCAATGGGAGACGATTGGAAGATGGGTGGAAACAATTTGTGGAAGATCACGGCTTGCAAATTGGGGATTTTTTGGTTTTCAGACATGAAGGAGATCTGGTTTTTTTTGTTCTGGTTTTTGACCGTACTACTTGTGAGAGGGAATATCCTTCCTTTATTGCTGCTTCTACAGAAGAAGAGGAGAAAATTGAAATTGAAGAACAGAATGTTCCCGAAGATTCAAGTAGTGGTAAATTTCGTTTCTTTCTGTTCTCTGTTCTCTGTTCATCTGGGTTTTGTTCTTTATTTTGCAACTATGTATTTCTTCCCCAATTTGAGATTAATTTCATATTGCATGCGTAGATCATGTTTAATTTAAGTTCATTTCCCAATTCCTTATTGTAATTGATCATCTAGGTCTAATTCTGATTTTCCAACCCTACATTTTATGATTAATTTCATTTTTTGACACATTACTGTCATTTCCAAATCCATTTTCTAGAATGCCAATTAGTTTGTTTTCTTAATTAGAAGAATAGAAATTGAAAACATTCTCTTTAAGTGGATTCTACTTGGTAAAGGATTATACTTTTTAAGCCTATATATGTAAGGTTTGTGTGCATATTTATTTGTGATGCGAGTTTTGGAGCTTGTGCTCTTGAGATATGCATATGTATGTGTGAGCTTTAGATGTAATGGGGTCTCATGCGATTTAAGAGTTAGGGACTTGGGTAAATGATGAGATGTCGTATGAACTTGTCAATCACTAATGAATTATGTGCTCCTCCTTGCATGTGGATGTAAGCAAAATTAGCCGAACAACGTATCTCTTGTTATTGTGATTGCATGTGTAATTTCTTATTCCACATATCAAACTGTTATAATAAAAAACTGATCAAATTTCTAACAATTAAGCCCCAAATATGCATTTGGAACTCGGTCAGAAAAGGATGTTGATGTTTTTGAACCACCGAACAAATTTCTAACAATGATGCCCCCAAAAGATCATATATCTTTAAGGATTAATGCTTAGTTGTTGTATAGAATGTTCTCTGATGATTATTTTTCTGTAATGCAGAGAAGAAATCGGAAGAAAATGAGAAAGTCAAAACTAGTTTAGAGGCAAAAGCTAGCTCCTCTGTTCTCGAATATCCTTATTCTGTAATTCAACTCACACCAAAAAACATCAAGAAATCTAGATTGGTAACTACTCAGGACTTATGCTCGGGAAATATACCTGCATTACATAATTTTCTTTTCAAACCTGGTAATTTTTGTGTTGAGTCAGAATATTCCCCGGAAATTTGCAAGGAAAAGCGGCCTATATGGTCGATGTTGTTCAATGATTCTTAAGGATGAAGAAGGGAATTGTTGGCCAGCAAATCTATTGTACAAAAGGTCGTCCGGTAAAACTTATATTGCAGGTGGTTGGCCTTCCTTCTGTGTTGCTCGTAAGCTTAAGACAGGAGATTTATTAATTGTTGAGCTTACTAGAAATGGGAAGATACCTGTTCTGAAAATACGAAGTAAGTTTTCAATCCTCAAAGATGAAACAGAAAAAACCTTTCAATCAATGATTGGTATATTACATGAGAAATTAACACTATGTTTTCTTTTGATCAATGATATCATGAAGCATTGCAAGAACATCCAGAAGTTAAGCAGGAAATCATGAGTGAGAATAACACAGAAGCTGATT